>NC_088865.1:49370972-49580848 GCF_032884065.1 Artemia franciscana
GGCGGGCGTATCAGGGACCGGGCCAGATTAAATTGGAAATAGTCTTTTTTGCGATTTGACTGTCTGGGGGGGAGTGGGGGGTCGGTTAATTCGGAAAAAATAGAAAAAATCGAAAAAGTATTTTTCACTTACGAACGGTTAATCAGATCGTAATGAAATTTGATGTTTGAAAGGATATCTCAGAGCTCTTATTTTAAATACCGACTGGATCCGGTGACATTGGGGGGAATTGAGGGGGGAACCTAAAATCTTGGAAAACGCTTAGAGTTGAGGGATCAGGATGAAACTTGGTGGTAAAAATAATCGTAAGTCCTAGATACGTGATTAAAACAACCGGAACAGATTCGCTCTCTTTGGGGGAGCTGGGGGAGGAGAGTCAATTCTGAAAAATTATATGCAACATCTTTCACGAAGTAAAAATTACTTTAATATGAAGATAAAATAAAAATACAACAACTTCATGAAGAAAAATTAATATACAATAAGTTTCACGAAGAAAAAAAATTGGCATACATTGGCCTTGTTTGAAAATTCTGAGATAGTCAAATGATTTGAAAAACTATACGCATATTGAGCCTCTGTTTCAGACGCAACACTGCCGTACGGTGGGACTTTTGTTTCTAAAATTGCAGATAGTCCTACTAAATAAACGATTAACATAGACATTTATTATAGCCATAAAGACTGTCCCACAGCAATGTAGCGTTTTCAGCCATTTTGTGGTGCAAAACAACAATTCTAGCCAAAAAAAAGTCCAAAAAGCTATTGGGTGAAAATTTTAAGATAGTCAAATGATTTAGAATTATTGGAAACTATATGCATATTGAGCCTCGAGTTTGAGAAATAGTAATGCCATACTGTAGCGCATTCATTTCTAAAGATGCAGGTAGTCCTGCGAAATAATGGTTAACATAAACATTTATTTTCGCAAAAAAGACTGTCCCCCAGCAAAGTGGGGTTTTCAGCGATTACGTGGTGCAAACTAACAATTCTAGCTAAGAGAGGTCTGTAAAGCTAGTGTGTCAAGATCCTGAGATAGTCAAATGATTTAAAATTATTGAAAACGATACGCATATTGAATCTCGGGTTTCAGAAGTAGTAATGCTCTACGGTAGCGCATTCGTTTTTAGAGGTGTAGGTAGTCCTACAAAATAAACGGCTAACATAGACATTTATTTTAGCCAAAAACACTGTCCCACAGCAAAGTGGCGTTTTTAACCATTTTGTGCTGCAAAACAACAATTCTAGTCACAGAAAGGCCATAATGGTATTGTGTGAAAATTCTGAGATAGTCAGTTTATTTAGAATTATCAAAAAACTATATGCATACTGAGCCTAAAGTTTCATAGGCAATGCCCCACGGTAGTGCATTGGTTTCTAAAGGTGCAGGTGGACCTACTAAATATTGGTTAACATAGACATTTATTTTAGCCAAAAAGACTGTCCCACAGCACACCGGCATTTTCAGCCATTTTATGGTGCAAAACAAGGATTCTAGGCAAAAGAAGTCCAAAAAGCTATTGTATGAAAACTGTGAGATAGTTAATTGATTTAGAATATTCGAAATTCTATACGCATATTGAGCCTCGAGTTTAAGAGGCAGTATTGCCGTACGGTAGTGCATTTGTTTTTAAAGGCGCAGGTAGTCCTACAAAATAAATGCAGACATTTATTTTAGCCAAAAAGACTGCCCCACCGGAAAGCGGTGTTTTCAGCCCTTTTTCGGTGCAAAACGACAATTCTAGCTAAAAGAAGTCCAAAAAGCTATTGAGTGAAAATTCTGAGATAGTTAATCGATTTATAACTATCTAAAATCTAGATGCATATTGAGCGCCCAGCTCCAGAGGCAGTATTGCAGTGGTGCATTCGTTTTTAAAGTTGGAGGTAGCCCTACAAAATAAATGGTTAACATAGTTATTTATTTTAGCCAGATAGACTGCCCCACAGCACACACGCAACCGTGATCTTTTCTCTAGCAGAAAATGCGAAAGTCTTTAGTTTTCCTTATAAGAGCTTTGTAAAACGTGAACTAAAGCGTAAATAAAACTCTACCTCTAATAAAAACCCCCCCCTCTTTAATTGGTTGCTAGGGGGTGAACTGACCACATATTGTCATAGTGGCGTGAAATATGCGTAGTCTTGGCTCTAAGAAACGTGGCATTCTCATTAAATCCTTTCAGAAATAGCCGAATGAAAAAATATGTTTCATTTTCTTGCAGGTGTATTTAATAGAGCAATAGAAACGATGCATTTTCATTAAGACTTCTCATAAACATCTCTTAATAGAGTTTAAATCTATCACTAATATCAACCCTTCCCATTGGAATTGATTGCTAGGGTTCCCCCTTTCATTAATTCATGTTTTTTTATTATATCGTATCTTTTATGAACTTTTTCACGTTTTTTTTTGTTTTTTCGTGTTTTAATTGTCTTTTCTGTGTATTAGTAATGCTTGCAAGTTTGTTTTTACTAATAATAGTTTTTATTTACGTTAAAAGTTTGTGTCTTTAGATTTCTTTTTCCAGGACGAATCTTCAATACGTAATCATTTAAGTAGTGAAAAACCTAAAGCCGATGCTATGTAAAAAAAATGGCAGAAAAAAATTCTTAGAAGATAAAGGTTTCTTGATAAAAAAGAAAAACTCTTTGAAAGAAAATGAAATATCTTTAAGTATTATGTAACATCCTTTGTGTGCTCCCCTCAGTTACGATCGGGGGCTCCCTGCTTGACTAACGGACTCTAGCAAGTCCTATTACTTATCAATCAAAACTAAGCAAAACCCATTACGTATAAAGCACCTGCTGGGTGGAATTGCTCGCTAGGGCCCCCGGTGGGATTGAACGCCAGGAGCCCGGTGAGATTGAATGCTAGTAGCCCCAGTAGAATTGCTCGCTAGGGATCCTCGGTGGAATCGAATGCTAGGATCTTGTGTCTCTAGTGTCCCCCTTTCTTGGGCTCCTGAAGTCTAGCATGTCTCGTAAGATTGTGTCATCGTCAACACAAGTAAACATTCCCCTATTGCATAACATCCAAAGAAATCCTGAAACGTCTTGAAAAATGTCTTGTCGGTGTGTTGGAATTGCTTGCTAGGGCCCTTGCTGGAATTGACTGCTAAGGCCCCCCCGTGGAGTTTCTTGCTATGGGTCCCTCGTTGGAATTGACGGTTACGGGTCCCCGGTGGTTAGGTAAGGGGACACGGTGGAATTGGATGCTAGGGACCCACGTCTGAATTGACTGCTACGGGCCCCTTTTGGAATCGGTTGCTAGGGCCCCCCCTTTGAAATTGACTGCTAGGGGTTCCCGGTAGTTAGGTTAGGGGACCCGGTGGAATTGACTGCTAGGGCCCCGGCTTCTTGAAGGTTCCCGACTAGCGTGCCCTGAAGGTTTTTTGTCCTGGTCCTCGTAGGTTTTGAGTAATCAAATAAAAAAAATCTATTTTCTTAATCAAAGTTTTATCAATCAAAAGAAAACATTCCCTATTACTTAACATCCAAACCCTATTACGAAATAATCAAAGAAATCCTGAGTTGGTGGCTCCTTCAAGGTTTTTCCCTACACTCTTGGGTTTTTATGGCACTTGGTATCTACCAAGTGATATATAGCGATCGCAAATTCTGTCGGTCTGTCGGTCTGTCTGTCTGTCAGTCTGTCTGTCTGTGCCGGTTTTGCTAGCTTAGACACTTCCAGGTAATCTAGGACGATGAAACTTGGCTGGCGTATCAGGAACCAAATCAGATTAAATTTGAAATTGTCGTTTCCCCTATTCGATCATCTGGGGGGGGGGGGGGTGAGTGGGCTACGGTAAATCGGAAAAAAATAGAAAAAACGAGGTATTTCTAACTTACGAACGGATGATCGGATCTTAATGAAAATTGATGTTTGGAAGGATATCGTGTCTCAGAGCTCTTATTTTAATCCCTTCCGGATCCGATGACATTGGGAAGAGTTGGGGGGGGGGGAGACTTAAAATCTAGGAAAACGCTTAGAGTAGAGGGATCAGGATGAAACTTGGTGGGAAAATAAGCTCAAGTCCTAGATACATGATTGACATAACCGGAATGGATCCGCTCTCTTTGACGGAGTTGGGTAAGGGGAGGGTTAATTTTTAAAAATTGGAAAAAATGAGGTATTTTAACTTACGAAGAATTTCTCGGATCTTAATGAAATTTGATATTTGGAAGAATATCGTGTCTCAGAGCTCTTATTTCAAATCCCGACTGGATCTGGTGACATTGGAGGGAGTTGGGGGGGGGACCTAAAATCTTGGCAAACTTTTAGAATGGAGGGATCGGGATGAAACTTGGCAGGAAAAATAATCACAAGTTCCAGATAAGTGATTGACATAACCGGAACAGATCCGCTCTCTTCGGGGGAGTTGTGGGGGAGGGTTAATTCTGAAATATTTGAAAAAATGAGGTATTTTTAACTTACGAAGGAGTAAGTTAATGAAATTTCATATTTAGATGGACCTCGTAACTCAGATATGTTATTTTAAATTTTGACTGAATTTTGACTGGATTTTGGAAAACGCTTAAAGCGGAGAGATCAAGATGAAACTTGGTGGGAAGATTCATATAATTGGGACGGATCCGTTCTCTTTGGGCGGGAGCTGGGGGTTGTTAATTTGAAAAAATAGAAAAATTGAGGTGTTTTTAACTTAAGAATGGGTGACCGGATCTTAATGAAATTTGATATTTAGAAGGAACTCATGTCTCAGAGCTCTTATTTCAAATCCCGACCAGATTTGTTGACAGTAGGGGGGTTGGAGGGGGAAACCGGAAATCTTGTAAATCGCTTAGATTGGAGAGACCGGGATGAAACTTGGTAGGTTGAACAAGAAAATGTAGATACGTGATTGACGTATCCGGACTGGATCCGCTCTCTTTGGGGGAGTTAGGGGGTGGGGTTCAGTGCGTTGGAGAGTTTGTGCATCTGGACCTGCTAAGACGAGGAAAACTGGTAGACGTTTCAGGGAGCTGCACAAATTGACTTGATAAAGTCGTTTCCCCGATTCGACCATCTGGGAGGCTGAAGAGAGATAAAAAATTAGAAAAATTGATGTATTTTTAACCTATGAGTTGGTGATCGGATCTAAATGAATTTTGATATTTAGAATGACCTCGTGACTCAGAGCTCTTATTTTAAATCCCGGCCGGTATTAAGCCTCTGATTTTCCTTTTAAATCAATCTATTGATTCTTAGAATTTTGCTAGAGCTCACACCATATAAGCTCTTGGCTCTTCCGACCTCGTCACAAGTGCCATATGCTCCTAGCTTTTGTTTAGTATGAAAATATTGGGCGATGAACAATTGGGGGCGTGTCCTTACTTGAGGGGGCCCTGAAGGGTTTTTGCTCTCGCGGGTTTATAAACAATCAAAGAAACTATGATTTGGTGGGGGATCATGAAGGTTTTTACCTGGCCTTCGCGTTTTTTAAATATAACGATAATAGAAAACATGATTTAGTGTGGGGGGTATGAAGGTTTTTTAATGGCACTCGCGGGGTTTTTAAACAGTCAAAAAAAATTATCGAAATTATCCTCTGAAGGTTTTTTCTTAATCCTTGCGGTTATTAAATATAAAACACTATTAGGTAACGCCCAAACCCTACTACGTCAAAGAAATTCTGGTTTGGCGGGCCCATGAAGGTTTTTTAAACACTCAAAGAAACTATTAGGTAATTAACACATGCATCTCGAAGAAAACCTTCCCCATGACGTATCATGCACCTGCATCTCCTAGAAAACAAGCCCTATTGTGTAACATGCACCTGCATCTTGAAGAAGTTTAAAAAAAGTCGATGCTGGGATTCAAAGGGATAGGGATACTTTTAAACCAATTGACCCCTCACTGCTACTATCCATCAGTTCGGTCACTTCGGTCACAAAATTTAGGTACTTGTGACCCTTATAAATAATGAGGCATAGTGACCACACTTTGTTCTTCATCTGTAATGAAACCGGTTTTCTGTGTCCACTCGGACATAATCAGCTTAGCCTGAGTGACAGAATCTACTTAGCGTGTAAATTTTATTAGATATCCAATATATAGAGGGGATTTAGACTAGGTGTTAATATAACGTGTTCTGTTCGGCCGGCTTTCCTTAATTCTGTGTTGTATTTTCCATAACTCTGTTACTAAAGTATTATATTATCATCAGTTCTTTTTGTAACCTAATCTAACCTTCACTTCTTTGGTGTGGTCGCTACAACAACTAAGTACCGTTTTTTCACTGAAAGTAAAATCTAGCTATTCACTGATAGTGAGGATCTACGTTAAAACTGGAAACGAGCAGAAATTATTCTGTAAAATAGGGGGGCTACTAGACCCTCGCTTTTTACTCTAAAGCTCGACTTTTAATCTTGATTTTTAAGCAATAGCTACCCAAACATATGAACCGCAGATTTGGAACGATACATATCTTTAAAGAACTTCAAGACTTTAGTGGAAAGAGCGAGGCTTGTTCAAAGGGACAGCCCTCCAATATACGTAATAATATCTGCTCGTTTTTAGTTTTCGTATTGTTCCTTACTTCAGTTGATAAAAACTTGCTTTTTTAAAAATTTAATTACAGTAAGATTCAGCTAAGCAAAAGAACACAAAAGGTTTATCTCTTATTTATTACATTTTCTGTAATAATTTTTGTAATGAAGTTGCAAATTCACTCTTTTTTTTTACAGCTAGCCTGTAAGCAAGCCCCCCTCCCCCTAGAAAGAAAATGGTTAAAATTGCATAAGTCTTTTTTCAGAAATCTCATGAACTTCATCTATTTAATGTCAGAAAAAAGAGGGTGAAAAAAAATGAATGAATTCTTTACTCATCCATTCAGATCAAAACAATATTTCATAGATTTTTGGCAGTTAGGAGTGTAGTGAATCTAATAAAAGAAAAGTAAAGAAGGAAACAGTTTATCACAAATGACACAGCCTTTCAATATAACGCCTTCTTTTAGTATTGCAGATGAAAATTTAGTTCCTATTAACAATAAAGCCATTACATGCGATAAATTTTAACTAAATTGCTTTAACTTGAAGGAACGTCAATTAATCGTCATCTGACCAATTCTGTGGCACGGCAATGCTGTTGAATTCATTTTTTTCAAGTTTGGTTAGAGACACTGAAGTTTAATGTGATACAACCGAGGACAGTGAAAATGAATTTTTTTTATTGGTAAAGTGGAAACTTCAACAACCATATATGTCTTGAAAATTAGGAGAAATAGAGAATTTGATTTTGAATAAAAAATACCTCCATATGCAGATATATAATTTGAGGTATTAGTGGGCGTCAAGTTTAGGGTAAAAAATTTGGGCGAAAAATCAAGTAGCTAAAACATATGGCACCAAAGGGCTTAGGAAGTTGTTTGCCTTCTTCTGAAAATGTAGCTATCTTTGGGAATCAATAGACTGTTAATCATTAAATTGTTTACGAAGCTTTGTCTAATATTACTTATCAGTTTCGCTTGTATATTTTTACGGTTCAACGTGACAACACTGATGGAACACTGACGGAAATGCATTACTGCGTTCAAGTACGAATAGACCTCAGATGATTCCATGGGAAGCCCAAAAACCTTGTGTTTTGACGTCCTTTGTATTTACATATTGCAGAAATAAGAAGATGACCTTCTTCTAATATAATAATCTGCGGTTCTTCCTCTTCCTTTGATTTCTGGTTATGCTTGTTGTGCCGGATCACTTTATCTTTCTTTCTTTTATAGAGTTCGGCTTTAACTCCGTTCCGACTATGTATTAATAAATGAAGGTCATGGATGTGACGGCATTAGATGATTTACTGGAATGTTCAGTGTGCCTTGAAAGGCTGGACATTAAAAACAAGGTTTTGCCATGCCAACATACGTTTTGTAAAAAATGTTTAGAAGAAATATTGACAACGCATAAAGAACTTCGATGTCCGGAATGCCGTATTCTAATAAATGTTCGAATAGATGATCTTCCTCCAAATGTGTTGCTTGTGCGTATACTGGAGGGCATGAAAAATGTTCCACCTGGGAAAGAAACTATCCGACCAGCACCAAAAGTCCAATCACCAGCAGTTGTCTTGCCCCCTGTTGCAGAATCATCAGAACAAGTGCCTCAAATTGAACCTGCTGGACGGACACAGCCTCTGTTGCAACCAACTATCCTGCATCGTCGCTATGATTTTACTATCCCACAGATAGACCTTGAAACCCCATGTGCAAAAGCCCTATACAACTTTGATGCGCAAGAACCGGGTGATCTTAGTTTTAAAAAAGGAGATGTAATACAACTTCGAAGACAGATTGATCCGAATTGGTATCTTGGTGAACTCCGAGGACAGCAAGGTTTTTTCCCTGCCACTTATGTTCAGGTTCTTGTTCCTTTGTCGACTCATCCTCCACTTTGCAAAGCATTATATGATTTTAAGATGACAAATGACGATGAAAAAGACTGCCTAGCATTCTCAAAGGTAACAAGTTTTCTTATTTCTTTTGTATTTAATGTTTCGTGCGGCAACAATTTTACCACTAATCTACTTTCGTTATTAGTCATAACTCTTTGCAGCCATGACCGCCTTGATGCAAATCATTTATCTGCAGTGCTCCTCTATTAATCTTCTACAAAGCCTCTACCAACACCACCGCCCTTATAAGACCTACCCTTTTGGGATTCGGTGCCACTTTTTTTCGGATTAACCTCATATTTTCTCCTTTTTTATGTCTAAAAGATAGCAGGAATTAAGATTGCTCATATTCTGTACACATCTTAAACGTTAAAATTAATCTCCAATCTTTTTTCTTTTCATAAATATAAATGCTCGTTAGCTCTACCTTAAGGAAAGGAATGAAGGAATTATTCTTCTACCCCCCACCTCCCCCGATAAAAATAAGAAATCGGTCTCAAATATCTACCAGAATAGTGAAAAAATATAGACACAAAAACGCACTTCTTTGAAAACATGCTCAGATAGCCCCCTCCTCTTTAAGAATTATACCTGTTTTACCTAATTCCTCGGAGGTAGTTATAACTTAGCATGTATATTTTCAGATCTGCTGGAAAAGTAAAACTTTGAATACTATTTGAAAGATTTTCAAGTGAATATGAATCAAATCTGATAAGTGAAAAAAAGTTTTAATCGGGGATTAAAGCCTTTTCTTAGTTGCTGTAAGCATAAGGAAAAATTAAGCATGCAGTTTGAAGAATTTTTCGTTTTTCTTACTTTCTATCTGAAATGCGATCTACAAATAAAGATGAGGGAGTGAATTCCAAGAAAAAAAAAGTGTCAGCAAGAAAAGACTGAAAAAGGCTTACAAAGGAGTACAAATAAATACACCCATCCAAAAATACCGATTTCCAAAATTGGTAATCCATTTATGTTCCTGATATTATGTATTTTAAATATTGAGACTGGCCTGACTATTTATAAAGAAGTGAACATTTACGGGACTTACTTTCCTTTTTCTGACACTCAAAGATTTCAATTATCGATACGGATTGTTTTGCGGGAGAAACACTCCTTTTCCTTTTTTTCTTTATTTTCCCTTTTCTTCCTTTCGTTTCTTTCTTCCTATGCTGCCAATTTCAGTTTAGTGCGAGAAAGTGGTGA
The DNA here is from genome assembly GCF_032884065.1 of Artemia franciscana. Lineage (NCBI taxonomy): Eukaryota > Metazoa > Arthropoda > Branchiopoda > Anostraca > Artemiidae > Artemia > Artemia franciscana. The sequence continues at coordinate 49,380,562 of NC_088865.1, forward strand.
GGGTCTAGCCTCTCTGGCTTTACAGAAAATGTGTGGTCTCAGACCAGATTGATGTGTATGATATCTCAGCTTGAACAGCTGCGTATATTTTCTTTCTTTTTTCTTTCTTCCTATGCTGCCAATTTCAGTTTAGTGCGAGAAAGTGGTGAGGGTCTAACCTCTTTGGCTTTACAGAAAATATCTGGTTTCAGACCAGATTCATGTATATGATATTTCAGTATAAACAGCTGTGTATCTTTTTGCCTTGGGCCTAAAGCGATGTTTTTTTTCTGGTCTTTGAGACAGAGCCTACAGGTGGGAGCTGAAGTGGATTTGTATAATCATGGTTATAGCAGTAGCTGTAACCTTGTAAAGAGCGAGCCACGGCCCATAGTTACAAAAAATGAGAAAATACGTTTAAAAAAGATCCAGTTTGTGAGAAAAATTTCCATTTGCTGCTGATTCATTAATGTTTACTAATATAATATGAAAAAAACTTCGTTTTCTTAAAGAGTTAAAGAGGCTGCGTCCCAAAGTCGAACCTTAAAACGTACAGGAATTAGAAGAGGCAGTTGGGGGGCTGCCGCCCCCCAAACCCCCAGCTTTTAAAGACTCTTTTGTACAGGTTTTTTTTTTGTGGGGGGGGACTTCATTGTTACTAATTACTAGTTTCGGCGCAATGGTTCTCCTGTCCTCTTGTGTTTAACATTTTTCGAAGATATTCCATTATTCATTCATTTCAATTTTTTGTTAATTAAAAGAGGGCCTTTCCGAAGCCAAGAGCTGGGGGTTAGCAAAAAAACAAAAAACCTGTACAAAAGAGTCTTTAAAAGCTGGGGGTTTGGGGGGCGGCAGCCCCCCAACTGCCTCTTCTAATTCCTGTACGTTTTAAGGTTCGACTTTGGGACGCAGCCTCTTTAACTCTTTAAGAAAACGAAGTTTTTTTCATATTATTTCTGTACGTTTTTCTACAATCCATGGTGGATGTAATTTAATAATTCCTGTACTCCTCGTACAGGAATTAGGAGAGGAACTTGGGTGGCTGCCGCCCCCCCGCTTTTAAATCATTGTATAAAATAGAAAAAAAATAGATAGAATGACCGAAATGTTTCTTTTGCTCATAAGAAGCTAATATTCTGTTATCTCTCAAATGATAAGCTGTCCAGGTGTTATCAAAAATTTTTCTGGAATGGAGCTGGATTTTTATGATGCTTGCAGTCATTCTCGCCGTGCCGAGCTGATTATTTTGATGTACTTGAATGTTGATATTCGTAACTTTTAAGAATTTCAAAAATTAACATGGGACTATTAGACTATTAGGACTATAAGAAGACTATTAGGAGAGGCAAACCCCCCGCTTTTAAAGACTCTTTTGTACAGGTTTAATTTTTTTTCATATTAATTCTGTACGTTTTTCTACAATCCATGGTGGATGTAATTTAATAGTTCCTGTACTCCTCGTACAGGAATTAGGAGAGGAACCCACCCTTGCTTTTAAATCATTGTATAAAATAGAAAAAAAAATAGATAGAATGACCGAAATGTTTCTTTTGCTCATAAGAAGCTAATATTCTGTTATCTCTCAAATGATAAGCTGTCCAGGTGTTATCAAAATTTTTTTGATGTTGTGAAAAAAAATCGCCCGTAAGGGACTTGAACCCTTGACCAGAGGATTAAAAGTCTCACGCTCTACCAACTGAGCTAATAACTTGCATGTGTGTAGATATAACTTCTCAATAGCTTTTAAAAATTTCAAATTAACATGGGCTCTTATGGAGAGAAATCCGTTAATTTAAATAGCTAATGGGTGGTTTCTGGAAAACAGGGAAGGAGTTATCGGATCCAACTGAAATTTCGCGGATAAGCTCCTGGGCCGTAGGGGACCTTAACTTGTGAATTTCAGCCCGATCGGACAACGTTAAAAGGGGTGGGGGGGGGGGGTTAGAGGGTCGAAACTTTCGGGGGGTTAAGATTTTCCTACGAAACTTTCATGGGCACTTACTCGGAGAATTCCGCATCGAATGAGTCTTCGTACACCCAGATCCGATGTCGGATGTGACCTGTAGGCGTCTAGAAAAAAAAAGTGAATGAATTTTAAGTGGCTATGCGTGGTTTCTGGAAAACAGGGAAGGAGTTATCGGATCAAGCTGAAATTTCGCGGATAAGCTCCTGGGCCCTAGGGGACCTTAACTTGTGAATTTCAGCCCGATCGGACAACGTTAAAGGGGGGCTTGGGTTGACAGGTCGAAACTTTCGGCCAGATTTTCCCCATGAAGAAAAAGTTGGAGGGGGATGAATTTTGCAGGTTTCTTAGTTGGAGCTCGGGCTACGAAATGCATCCCTCCCCATCCGTCTGCGACCACTGGAACCGAAGATCGCTTAACATTGTCGTGTGTCGCCTCTTTATAGAGGCACGAGTGTGCCTCCTTGATGTCGCTCAATCTTAAAATCAAAATATTATTTTCAAATCCAATTTATGGGTAATTTTGAAAATAGCACAAAACACATAAGAAATGGTGTCGACTCGGAACAAATAGTATAACATTGGAATCGCCGTTTCTGAAATCTTTATTGAGAAATCTTACAGCGCCCTTTCTGAATGGGCAACACTGATGTGTCCTGTTTTTGTTTTTCTGTCTTTACTGCTAGCGGGGCAATGAAATTCGCATCAGAGACGGCTATTTAAAGTTATTCTGGTAAGCTTTCGTTTCTTTGAGCTACAGTTCTACTTTTGAGTGGTAAGCTCTGTTCTTTCTGGCAAGCAAGCTGGCGCCAGTTTCAACTTGAAGTTTGAGTATAATCCAAAGTTCTTAAAATGTATGATGATTCCCTGGCCACATCGTCCAAATGTTTGATTAGTTTAATAAAAAGAAACATTTAGAGATTCTAAAAAGGAGCATTTCCTTAGTGGGTTCAAAAGTGCTACGAACTATTTTTAAAAAAAATACAAAATTTAAATAAAAAAAATACAAAAAAAAATATCTGAGTAAAAATAAACTCTTTTATTTAGACTCTTGGAATTAACTGTTTTGGGTGAAAATTTGGCCTCTAGGTTTAAGCATATTTGCTCGTTTTTTTTCTTCTTCTTCTTCAAAGAGCATAACGCTTTTATTGTACCGTAATTCAGTTTCAATTCAGAGTTCAAAGTGTCAATATCTAAATTGGGTATTGCATGGACATTATTAATTCAGTAAGTTTTTTATGAAGAAAATCAAAATTTCGCAATAGGGATTATAGTGACGCATAAGTATGAATCAGTCGTGCTCTTTGACCAGTTTGACTGGTTTTTCCCAGTAAAGGATAATGGATAACAGCGAGTATGTGCATTGCCCGGTAATGAACTTTTTGCAAAACAACTGGGAAGAAGGTATTGAAGACGCTACTATTATTCAATACGCAATAGACTTTTTTGATTGCGGTGTTATTGCTGATGCGAAAAGCGAATTTTGGGTGAAGGTTGCGCCTAATGATAATTGCCCCCGGCGCATTGGTGCGAAAGCTTCTGCGAACAATGTGAAAGATATTCTTGATTTTATTAAGAAACTGGACTCTGAGGAGGTATCAACTCCGATTTATGTGATCAACTCTCCAACCGAGGTCCCGGTTTTGCCCGCAGTCGCGTATTCTAGGCTGTCAACAAAGGTGAATCGTGTGGAACAACTACTCAAGGTTGTTGCCACCAAGCTGGATGCTTATGAACTGAATTACCCGCAACTGCCGAAACCTGCAATTCCCGACTCGCATGCTACTATTGTTGTGTCGAACCTTCCATCTACCCTTTCGGACCCAATAAAACGAAAAGATCTGATAGATCAGATTGATGGACACGAATCAATCACTAGCATTCGCCCCGTTCGTGACAAACTGTTTATCAATATAGATAAGTCAGTTGCTGAAGATTTCCGCTTATCGGTGACTGGTGCGTTTACTGGCTCTTCTGCGAAAGTTCTAACCAAGAAGTTTTACGGACTCCTGAAGGGAATCCCGCCTGATTTTGAACTGTCCCACCTGATATCGTGCCCTGGTGTTTCTGGTGCCTCTAGGCTAGGGAAATCGCTTGCAGTAAAACTTGAATTCTCCGATGCAACATCAAGAGTCGAAGCATTTAGATATGGTCTCAAAGTTGGATACGAAATCCTAAGTGTTTATGAGTTCAAAGCGATTCCCCGGTGCTGTAACAATTGCCGATCCCCTGACCATCTCCAGTCGTCTTGCCCAGTGTTACACCAAAATGTGCGCGATGTGCCGGTCCTCATGTTTCAGATAGAGACTCGCCTTGCAATTTGTCACCTAAGTGCGCAAACTGTGGAGGTGATCATGTTCCGTTTAGCCTCACTTGCCCTAAATTGAAAGCAATTGTCAGTCGCAAGTTACCGAAAACAAAATAATGTCTGAATCAGTATCACTCGTGTCCTTCAATATTAATGGGACGAATAATAAGGACCTGACCATTGATGAACTGTACAGTAAGTTTGACATTGTATGCTCTCAGGAACATCTTTTGACCGCAACGAGTGTTAATTTCCTGCGCCGCAGTTCCGCCCACCTTGTTTTCACAACAAATGCTAAATCTACTTTTGGAAGGCCTTCAGGGGGTTTAGCATGTATTATAAAACAAAAGCTCAGCTTTCTGTCCCCGTCATGCTATTTCTCTGATGAACATTTATTGACTATAAGACTTGGTAAAACCGTATTGATAAACACTTACCTGCCTCACGATGGGAAGAGTATGACATCGCTTAATAAATTCTCCAAAGCATGCTCTAGTTTGAAAACTCTCCTTCAAAGTATAAGCAAAAATGGGTACGAATTTATTATTATTGGAGATATGAACACTGATGTAAAACGTGATTCTGCTCGTACTGTGAACCTACTTGATTGTCTCCCTGATTACAGAATAATTGCGAAGGATCTACCTTTCTCGTATGTGCATAATTCCGGCAGCTTATCGGATATTGATCACTTGATTTGTTCCCCGTTCATTACATCTTCAACAGTGCATGTCCACGAAGATGAGCAAGATATTGATCACCTTCCTTTATCGCTATGCTTTTCGATTAGAAAAGATAGTACTGACCAGGCTTGTGCTCCTGCCTCTAAATGGTTTGTGCGGAGTAATTGGAAAAATGTTAATATGCCATTATATATTTCAACCCTGGCCATTCTCCTTGGTTCTTTACGTGTACCTTTTCATCTACTCCAGCTGAGTGTTAGTCCTACTAAAAGTAATTACGATCTGAATCATTATTACAACTAAATCGTGTGGTGTTTAAAATGCGCTGAGGAGGTTGCTGTCCCTCAGGAGCGAGTGAGGAAAAGTACAAGGAAACCAATCTGGTCGTGTGACCCTGAGCTGAAAAGTGTGAAAAATAAAGCCAAATTGTGGCTGCGTATATGGGTTGCTAACGGTCGACCATTAGCTGGGAATGTGTTTGAAATAAAACAAAAAACTAAGCGTGAGTTTAAGAAATGTCTGCGATCGAGCTGTTACAACGGGTTAGACTATCCTACCAATAAGAAAGAATGGGACAAAGTGATTAAGTCAGCTAATTTAAATAACTCGGCAAATCCTAATTGCCCCATTACGCCTTCTGCATGGTCTGACCACTATTCTGTTATATTTTCCAAAGTGAATTATGCAGTGCACGCACTTTATTCGAAACTGCTTGATTCGGTTCTCCCGCCTTCCCTGACTCAGGCTCAAGTTATTCCCGTTTCAGTTGACGCTGTAATTGCATCTGTTAAGAAATTGAAATCAAGTTCTCTTGATATTGACGGTATCAGTGCTTGTCATTTAAAAATAAATTGCCCGTCTTTGTTTTTCCATTTACAGTTGTTTCTCCAAATGTGCCTTTGTTGTTCTCTCGTTCCTGACAGCTTTTTGTGTGGAACTGTCACTTCTGTACTTAAACGAGGTAAGACTCCTTTGGATTGTTCTTCTTACAGGCCTATCACGGTTGCTTGTAATTTTAGTAAAATCCTTGAACACATCCTACTTCCTTTCATAAGTATGAATGCTAATTTCGGGGAGAATCAGTTTGGTTTTCGGTCTGGCTTCGGGTGCCAGCACGCTCACCGTGCTCTTGCTTTCCTTCTTAAAGATGCTTCGGCTAAAGGGTATGGTCTTCATATTTGTGCTCTTGATCTTTCTAAGGCTTTCGATAGTGTTGTACATAGTCAGGCTCTTTACTCTCTTTATAGTCACGGTATTAATCTTTCAGTTATTTTTCTTCTAAAGTTTTGGTATAGTAATTCTTATCTTCGAATTAAAACTAATGGTGCCCTTTCATCTTCTAATGTTCTTGTTCGTCGGGGCGTACGGCAGGGTGGAGTGTTATCTCCTAGTATTTTCAAAATTTGTATCTCTGGTATTCTTGAGAATATTTCTTCTATGTGTTTTGTTGGTTTGAGTGATATTTCTTACCTTGCTTATGCTGATGACATTCTTCTAATTAGCCGGTCTAAACTCAGTCTATCGCAGATGGTTCATAAAGTTTCTTCTTCTTTTACTAAAATCGGTCTTTCGCTTAATGTTGATAAATGTGAGTATCTTTCTTTCAATGTTCCCTCTTCTCCTAGGCCTCTAATTTTTCAAAAATTTTCTATCCCTCATGTAGATTCGATCCGGTGGTTGGGTATTACACTTACAAAAAATCTTAAAACTCTTCGGGAGCGTGCTGTCTGGGATGCTAGAGTGAAAATCCAGATTGGTTACTCTAAAATTGTAGCCAATCGAGGGAAATACAATCGTATTGCCCTTGGTAAGCTTTATTCTACTTTTTCCGATCATTCTGTTCTTTACCTTTCTGGGCTTTACCCTATATTTAAGAAAATATTATATTAGCGATATTCGATCCTCTTATTTCCGTTTCTGTAAATTTCTTCTCTATCTTCCTCTGTGGTATAGGAACCGAAAGATAATCAAAAAGTTCCATCTTCCGAACATTACTGAGAAGCTGACTGATCTACACTAAAAGCTCTCAGAAACGGCGTATCGGCGTTTGTCGCCTCACCACGGTCTGATCCGTTTGTATGATTAATGTCTATTGTTGACTCGCTTTTTTTTTTGTATCGCATTTTTTTTTTTTTTTTTGTTTTCCTTTTTTTTTCCGTTTTTTTTCAAGTTTTTACTCCACTATTTATCTTTTTGATGTAAGTGGGTTAGAAATAAATATATATATATATATATATATATATATATATATATATATATATATATATATATATATATATATATATATATAAAGTCAAGAACAAATCCCTGTGCTACCCTTTAAAGAATTTGGGCTCCAGCTTAACGTCCATAAATACTGATGGATATTAAAACCAATGTAAATGTAAAATTAAATGTCGATATATAAAACTGTAAAATGCTAAAATGTAAATGGCATATTTTTATCATTTCAAAGAGATGGCGACTCAGACTTGAATAATTATACACTGCGGCAGAGAGAGGCACTTTTCTGGAATAACAAGTATACAAAGTATGCAATACATTTACACCTGATTCGAATTACTTTCACATTTGAAGTACAAAAAAAAGTCTTCTGAAATATATAAAAAAAAGATATCGTACATATACCGATCTTATTTAGTCGGTAAAACAAACAGTTGGGCTTCACTGTTCAAAATAAGAGTTCAAAAAGAAGAATCATTGCTGGCTTTGCTTTTAGTGCAACAAGCAGCCCTTGGAAAAAATTACCAATATTTTAGGTTTTATTTGTTGTTGTGTCATCTGTGGTGTAGTGTCATCTTAGGCATAGTGTTGGAAAAATTACCAACATTTTTCGCGTTCATTTATGTCCTTGATGGTGGATAATTTAGTTTACTGTTTTTCTTAAAAAGACCAGATTAGCGATTGAACTGATTTTCTTTTTTTTTACTTTTTAATTAACTAACGATGTTATTTGTGTCATGTTTTCTTTTAATGCTTACCTTTAGAGAATTCTCTTCTGACTGTACAAAGTTGAGAATCAAATGACTACATTGACGCTATATCCTTAGATATGCAAAATGATGGATCTTGCCAGGCTAACCTCTGAAACCCCACTTTAATTTAGCATTAACAAACTTCCACCTTAATTCTTTTTTATGCTAATGATTGATGAAAAAAGTGGTCGGGACGAAAGAAGAAACAACATAAAAATAACTGTAACAGTTATCCGGGTGCCGCGTATGCGGTACCAGAAACTGGATTTTATTCATTCTATTCCAAAGTTGACTATCACAAAGTTGACCTCTCACTCTCCCCGTCATCTTTCTAGCAGGAGTGTTGGCGTGTTCCACCTTATTAAAAATAAATGACGCTACTACATTCAACCTGCATTGTTAGTGCTGCAAAGTTGGCCTATGGAAACTTCCACTAATTTTCTTTATTTGAATGGACCGGGCTACACTGATATGGAGTGACCAAATTATATCAGAATGCCTAATTTGTGTTCATTATCTTGTGTACTTTGATATTCGTGTTATAAAAAAGTTAGAAAATAAACAACTTAGTATAAAGCAGCTTGGGGGTAACTTCGCCCGCGAAGCCTGGTCAGGTTCTTAGGTATATTTATCTTGAGCATCACCATTCCTTACATGTCTTTCGACAGGTGGGTTTGAACCGGAGTTCCTAACGCTTATCTATTCTTAATATATATATATATATATATATATATATATATATATATATATATATATATATATATATATATATATATATATATATATATATATATATATATATATATTTATTAACCCTGTATTTCTAAATGAGTATACCAAAAACTTGAAATTTTGTTAATTTATTTGTAAAGCCATCTATCTACCTACCTATTATTGCCTCTGTTAGTCTATTAATTTGCTTATAAATTTTTATTCTAAGTTTTGTTTATTTCTTAGTTGGATCTTACATGTCCACTGAAAATTAGATCGACTGCCCCTCAAAATGTTTAAGGTCAAAATAAAAAATTAGACGTCTTTTGAGTCCGGAAGGGAAATTACATACTCTGTGCTTTGCCTAATATTTACGTTTTGATAAAAAATCACAGGTATTCTTTCTTTTAGGGTGAATCTATCATTGTCACCCGACGGATTGACGAAAATTGGGCGGAGGGAAAGCTCAATGATCGTATTGGAATTTTCCCCATTTCTTTTGTGGAAATGAACGCAGTTGCAAAGGCTATGATGAAGTCTTATGTAAAGTATGTCGATAAGTTTTACACTTTGTATTGTCTTTTCTCTTTTTTCTACTTCTTAGGATTTCCTCAGTCGCCTCGTTGTGTATCCACTTGTTGTGTATCTTTCCACTTAATATTTCCTCTTTGTTATCTTCTCTATTGTTTGAAATTCTTATTATGAATGCCTTGATATAATTCTTTTCTGTGCTATTCTTTCAATTAATTTTTTTTTTGTAACGTAAAAATACAGTTAGCATCAAAAAAGAGCCCTGGACGAGGATCTCAAAAATTCAATTCCAATGGATTTGTCAAACTAAAATATTTGATTCCCCCTCCCCGCATCCCAAGAGTAAATATATTTGCAGTAATGTATGAGTTTTGGTTTGTATGAGTAACCATCCTCCACAAAAAATTGTTTTCTACACAAAGAAACGGTCCAAGACAAACATAGAAAAAGAGAGAGAGAGAGAGAGAGAGAGAGAGAGAGAGAGAGAGAGAGAGAGAGAGAGAGAGAGAGAGAGAGAGAGAGAGAGAGAGAGAGAGAGAGAGAGAGAGAGAGAGAGAGAGAGAGAGAGAGAGGGTAAAAATAGTAGAGGCACGTGTCCAATATCTGTACCAATCTTCTTTCATTCCAAGTTAACCTTTTTTTTTCTAATACATAAATTTGTAGTTAACAAATTTCATTAAAAATTAGAGAGAAAGAAATGAACATGAGTAAGGATCTTCAAAATTCAGTCTACGGATCTGTTGAGCATAAAAAAATTCATCATACCTCAATTTGTTTTCATTTATATTTTTCGCTCTACGACGTAAAACTTTTGTTTACATTTTTGGTGACAAAAAAACAGGCCAGATAAGGAATCTTTAATTCTTTAAAAAACGAGAAATTTCGCTTAAGAGAAGAATATTTAGCCTATAACTCACTATAATAAAGGGTAAATAAAACCCTTAACTATGGTAGATGGTTTGAAATCCTTGTCCATTTAGAAATAAATGCTCAAATCCTGATACACTAAGTATAAGGTGCGTTATCTTTTTATCTTGAATTGTTTAGCCTGCAAAGCTCCAAAAACAAAAATGTCATCTACATAAAACAAAAGGATTTTGTTTTTAACATGTGTTAATATGATATTGGTGATAATAATTATTTTATTCTTTTATATATCTTCTTTATACGTTGATCAGGTTTTATAGCTACAAAAATTATCAGTTGTCTATTTACTCTGTAAATAAGCCATACAGTAACGGAACAGTGTTTTGTCGTTCTTAACTGATAAATGACGCTACTACTTGCATCATTTTTAAAATTTACTGCTTGCGTAATGACGCCACTATAGCTATAAAAATTATCAGTTGTCTATTTTACTCTGTAAATAAGCCAGGCAGTAATGGAACAGTGTTTTGTCGTTCTTAACTGATAAATGACGCTACTACTTGCATCATTTTTAAAATTTACTGCTTGTGTAATGACGCCACTATAGCTATAAAAATTATCAGTTGTCTATTTTACTCTGTAAATAAGCCAGGCAGTAATGGAACAGTGTTTTGTCGTTCTTAACTGACAAATGACGCTACTACTAGCATCATTTTTAAAGTTTACTGCTAGCGTAATGACGCTATTATAGCTATAAAAATTATCAGTTGTCTATTTTACTCTGTAAATAAGCCATGCTGTAATGGAACAGTGTTTTGTCGTTCTTAACTGATAAAGCGTGGTAACTTTAATTATCCTGAAATCTGGAAATTATTGAGATAGGGAACATGCCTGGTTTGGAGATTTAAAATAAAACCAGAAGAGAAACAAATCTCAAGATGAAGGAAACAAACGGGACAGCGGCCAGTAGAAGGATCAGACAAACTAAAATAGCGCGGACATTTGCCTGTATAAAACAAGGTGTCTTCAAAGCTAAAAACAAACATAAAATCTAAAATAATCTAAAACCTAAAGTTAAATAAAATCTAAAACTAAGATTTAAAAAGCAACAATATACTAAAAAGGTAGTTTTAGTTTGTCTTTTTGTTCTACTGGCCGTAGTCCCGTAGACATCTACGGCTTTAAATCTTAGATTTAGAATAAAAGAATGTATCAATATCTTACTAATTAGGCTATATTGGAACTAATCTTGTGAGTGGATGTGATGATACTGCAGTTGCAGCGTTATAAATATTGAACTGTGCGACTTTTTTTCTCAACATTCCAGAGCTTGAATTCCTCGTATCAGTTGTCTCATTATTGAAATGTCAAAGTATTAAGGATTAAGTTGAATTTTGAAATGGTTGGCAGGATGTTACTTTTTTATATTCACGCCACTTGTTTAATTCTTTATTTATTTATTTTTATTATTTAATTAATTATTTAATTATTTTTATTATTTAATTAATTATTTAATTATTTAATTCTTCACGCCACTGCTGCACAGAGGAGAAGAGGGGTTTGGTGATTTTCCAGTCCCCTTGATTGGTATAAAGATCTTCGATGCAAAATTGAACAATGTTGGCTAAAGAAATACGCCTTTCTGAGTTTACCCCCCCCCCTCTCACAAAAAAAATCTTTGTGATTTTCAGAAGAAGAAGGGTTCGAGTTTCGTTCTGCACATTTTTTTTATGTTAAATAAAAAGGAAAGAATTAACTCATAATGTGTGTAACATACTTCGTAACAAACTTCTTATCAATATTTTGTGGATAGAATAAATACCAATAGAAAAAGTTGAACCAAAAAGAAATTGACCTGTTGCCAAATCGGCTAATTTCTTAAAGCAAGGGAAATAACTAAGTTTTTCTCAATGTTTTTTTGTTTGTTTGTTTTTTTTGTGTCAGAAAAGTTGCATTTTATAGAGAAGTTAACCTAACAAGAGATTAAATAAAAAATAAACAAGTTTTTCAACTGAAAGTAAGGAGCAACATTAAAACTTAAAACGAAAAGAAAGTATTACGTATATGAGAGGGTTCGACCCTAGTCAATACCTCGCTCTTTACTCTATTAAACAATTTAATTTTGACGCAATTTTTGACGATGTTGAACAAAACACCTATCGCAAAATTTTGACCGAGTGACTTAGGAAAAAAAAAAACGCGCATCCGTGGTCTTTCTTCTGGCAAAAAATACAAAATTCCACATTTTTACAGATAGTAGCTTGAAACCTCTACAGTAGGGTTCTCTTACACGCTGAATCTGATCGCGCGATTTTCATTAAATTCATTTCTTTGAATTCTAGGGGGTGTTTCCTCCTTTTTTTTAGAAAATAAGGCAATTTTTTCAGGCTCATAACTTTTGATGGACAAGAGTAAACTTGATGAAACTTATGTATTTGAAATCATCAAAAAATCCAATTCTTATATATACATATATATATATATATATTATATATATATATATATATATATATATATATATATATATATATATATATATATATATATATATATATATATATATACCACGAACTGTTTGAAGAGTGACAGAAATTATAAATTTCTGCTTTAGATAAAAAATTGCTGTTTTTTGCTGTTGTGTTTTGCTATGGAAAACGGGTTAAAACATATTTTGTAAATTACGTCTGTGAAAATAGAATATATGACATTATAGGGAAATGTACTGAAAATTCTGAATTTAGTATATTAGAGCTAAATCCAGATCAGAATCTTAAATATAAGAGCTAAATAGGTCAAATAGATATCTGGTTCTAAGCGGCTATTGCGTCGAGTTTCAATGTTCCAGGGGGACTTACTTTGAGCAATAAAAATCAACTTCTCTAAGAATATAAAAAGAAAAATATAAAGAAATATATAAAAGAAAAAAAAAGCCTGCAAGGCCGTATACAAAACTTAAAAATATTGTGATCCGCCACAATATTTCAATTAAACATAATAATCTGATATTTTGTCTTCTCGTAATATAGCACATTATCACCCATATAACTGGGATGTTGGTCTCGATTTTTATAGAGTTCCATCGCGAATATACTTGGTCAAAAGGTAATCTCAACCCTCGACATTAAAAAAAGATATGTATTTCAGTTCGTTCGGTGGTAAGGGTGTCGCAATGGTTTTCAATGTCTGGAGATAATCTCGGTTTTTCCCTCCACCTTCACTACCGCAATATAGGTTGATCATAGTATTCATGAAAAAACCTCAGTCTGGCACCCCCTTAGAGGCTGTGCTTGGGGATAGTCGTCCTCCCTTGCCTCCCTAGCCACGCCACTGGTCAGTGAACCAATCAAATCCTCTTTGTAGTAGTGGTAATAATAATTTATTTCAAAAACAAGAAACAAGATCAATAAGTAGCACACCAAGTGTCGCTTGCGAGGGCGTTAACGAAGAAAAGGAAAATGACAACAAATACTTGATATAAGGAGTTATTATAGATAAGGAGAAACTTGAAACCTTGATAAGGAGATTCCGTGTACTGAAAAAAATACTTTCATAAATATTTCGCACACAATAACCATAATATCATGATCCCAAAGTAAAAATATTTATAAATTTAATAATATTACAAATAGATTACAAAGAGAGATTACTAGATTACAAATCTAGAGCAAGGCCAGGTTTCACAATTTTACACAAAATACTTGCCAGACGGCCTTTGTATTGAATAGTTACTTTGAATCATGCTATATGTTGCATTCCACCTTGTGGGTAAATTCCGTTTTAGGGATCTGTATTGTTCATATCTTAAAACATAGGAGGCAGATGATCAGCAACCTGCACTATGGGCAGCTGAGCATTAGCATCAAGAGCCAAATCAAAATTACAATTTTTTTTTAAGAATTCATTTCAGTTTTAAATTTGAATTTTATCGAGAAGGTTGTTAGGAAGACAAAGAATTTTTTCATATAAGTTTTATTCTTCTACTTTGTACATGCTTCCATGTGCATATGTAAAAAAAGCTAGGTACATATGTAAAAACCTTGTTCTAAGGTTTTTGTAAAATAGCTGCGTTTTTTAGAATATGATAAAACATTTATAAATAAGGTATTCAAGCAACATTATGGCTAGTTGAAACTCATTTTAATTACAAAATATTGCAGTGTAGCGAAGAGGACAGAAACCAGTGATTAACAATCTTAATTTCATAGTTGATGAGTAGATACAAAAACATTTTGAGAGGATCCAAAATTTTTGCATGCACCATTAAATATTAGATTTCGCATTATATTTGCTTCTCAATAGTTTCAAAAATAATTCGGTGCTACAAGTCTTCGGCGGCGTGCCGCCTCCGACAGTATCAGCGGTGGCGGTCGGTGCGCTGAAGCCTTTTTGATGGCGGTGCGCTGAAAGGTTTTCGATGTCGACCGCCAGTTTTTGGCGCGGCTTCGGGGACTACCAATGAACATGTACTGATATATTTGGAATTATATGTTAAGAGATTACGTATTCATTTAGCACACCACCTTAAGTTGGTTACACATTTATTCAAAACAGTGATAACAAAATACTTGTTCCACCTTTTTTTTTTTTTAGTGAAGGATGTCAACATATATTTTTTTTGCCCTCCTGGATACATCTTAGGTCTTTTCATTCCAGAATACAACGATTTTATATGGCTTTTCTTTTTTTTTCAAAATTGTAAACTTTGTAGGGTACTACTACATTTTCGTCAGCGTTGCCACATTGGACTGTGAAAAATAATTAGTTAAATTTATTTATTGCCAATTAGTTAAATTGGACAATGTTTTTCGTTTGTAAACGTCGAACTTTTAAAAACTGTCGCTTCCCAAAGGCAACTGCACTTTCAAAGGAAAGCTACACTTTCTTAAGCCGTTTAGTGTCATACGCTATTAGCTTGATTTTGCTGATTTTGGCCCCTGTTCATTTCTTTAAATTTGACGACCGCTACTGCTTAGAAATACATAACTGTAAATAAAACATAAAATCGCAAAGAAAGGAGGAAAACAAGGACAATAAACAGCCATTAAAAAAGTTGAAAAATTATGCAAATATTTCGGTCAAGACCTCCGCTTGACCATTCTTAGTGCAAAATAAAACTGATAAAAGTATAAAATACCAAACCTTAAAACAACACACAAAACTAAAATAGGATGATCTTTCTTAGTAACGGTGTTACGCTTTCACCGTTACAAAGGATCATCCTATTTTAGTTTTCTGACCCCTTGGGTTTTCTTTTCAAAGAGGACATTGGTTTACAAACAAGGACCTCTTGACATATCGTGCCAGCGGGATGATGCAAAGGATAACAAAGGAGTTTCAGGCGACGTCTTTTGATAATGAGTGAGAGTTCCTCTGATTGACCAAAACACCTCTTTATTTAGCTAGTTGAGATTATGTTCTGCCTGTTGATGCAGAGAACGTAATGCAGGGAACGGTGGCCGTGCGCATTCAAAGCTCTCGTCTTACTGCCTTTATCGGCCTTGTAGTACAGCTTGGAGAAAGTTGCAAAAAAAAAATTGGTTTTGGTTTAGATCTCTCGCCTGACCCAGAGGGTTTTCTTTTTTCCGCTCCATCGTCTGGCATTATGATATGAATTCCTTGATGATTTCTATTGGCTCAGTACCAAGTTTAACCTGGTTAGGATCGTCCATTTTTTTTGCTTTTGCAAGTTTTAGTTTTTTGCTTTTTAAAATTCTATTGTTAGAGGTGTAATAAATTAATGATTAAATAATTAAATACTCATTTGTGAGGACCGGAGACAAATGCTTTTCCTTTTCTCTGAAACACGAAATTCTAAATACTAACCGCCTTTTAAAAAAAAAGACTTCTTATAATTTCAAATCGGTCTCCCAATTGTAAGACTGAACAGGATTGACTTAGTATAGTGTGTTTCAAACTTGCCACCTTTTAATGAAATCTCCTCACTTTGTCAATGGGAAATACTTGCTTGCCTTCTGGCTTTGGTCATAAACGAAAAGAAATTTCTATTCTCTTGTGAAGGTCATTAATCTACTGGCTCTAATTCTATAGTGGGAAATACTTGCTTATGGGACCCGCTCTATGACATCACGGAATTGTTTTCGTATTAGTGATAGGCTGGTAGTTATGAACATTTACCGACAATAAAAAGTAGGATTAAAAATATACTAAAAAATACTGAAGCAATATGATAAATCATTTCCGTCGAATGTTCAGCTTGTATGTGTATAAATCTTTCATGATCTATTTCAGAAGGCGCAATTAGGTTTTTGAGAGTATATTCAGCTGTGCTTATTGTAGCTTTTACGCTTGTGAGTTGCCACATTGCCACATTTTGTTAATGTAACATGTAATGTTTGTCGTCTTAAATCTCAACTTGAATTAGACATTTTTCTCCCCACGGTGAAACAGTTTTTTTTTTTTTTTTTGAAAATGAAATATGTACAGATGAATACACTGGAAGAGCCTTATCTTTAATGTTTAACCTTATTCAACTTCCAATTCAAGGACAAAAAGTTCATCCTGTGTCCTCAGTGTGTCGAGCCATATCATAAGAAGAGGGCCGTTATTCCTTTTCTTTAATAGTTTTGCCATTGGTATTTTCTTTCTCTGAATTAGAGAACTGGGTCTTTTTTATATCACTGATATAAAAAAAGGACTTCAATAAGTGGGTCGATGTATTCCATAGCCTTTGCTACTACGACCATGAAAAAGATAAATTATTTCTGACATAAGAAATGCTGGTTTTTCTTCTGGGGCATTTTTTTTGAAGAAGAGAAAACTTCTGCGCTCAATAGTATTATTATTATTTTTTCTCGGGAAAAGGGATCCACTAACCTGGCACTTAAGTATTCATTGTTATCCTTCACTTCCTTTTATATTAAAGTTTTGAGTACTTTTCTAGCTCTACCAAAATCAAGTATCGCAAAAAAAAACTTTTGAAGAAGAAGAAGAAGAAATTTTGAAGAAGATTTTTGTGGTTTTGCTTATTTTTCTTTAATACTTTCATTAGATGATTTAAGCTTTTTTTTCAAATGGTAATACATTTACCTCTCTTAAGAAAGGCAACAGACGGCTGTGTTAATCAATTTTCAGAATATTCTCTGAATATGGCTTCTTAGTCATCCCGAATTAAAAACCAGCAAAATTGCATCATTCTTTGACTTTTTCTTACAAGAAATAACAGACATCGCTACTGGGAAACAAAGCAACCTAAGCTGAAGCTGCTGCCAGCAAAGGTGATTGTAGAACAGTGTACCGAATCACAAGGGATATTGCTCGCGACTTTCGAAAACCTACATGTGCTGTTGAAAGTAAAAGGGGCCAACTACTAATGGGGAAAGAAGATATTGATATTAGATTGAGAGGATACTTGAGCAAAGTTGTAAATTTTCCTCCCACTTCAAATCCCATGGTGTCTCAATCTGGATTGCCACCCATTGAATTGGATATCAATGTTGAACCCGTTGGTCTGCTGGAATTCAAAACCGTTTTACAAAACCTAAAGAATGGCAAAGCTGTCGGAGTTGACGGCCTACAGCCAGAATTATTAAAATATGGCGCCTAAGTCTTAATGGATCTATACACGAAATCTTAAGCCGATTCGGAAACTGAGAGTGTCCCCACTGACCGGAAGAAAGGGGTCATTGATAACTTTTTAAGAATGGTATATCGACAACTGACGTATATACAAATTCGAATCACGTGTTCGAATAGGATCACGAAGACCTTACATGAAAAACATTACATTTTTTAAGTAGACCTAAAAATGATACTTGGTAAGGAACTGATGTTTGTATTACCAGGGTCATTTCTTTTGTCAAACATATAAAATTGGGCTAGATTTCAAATAATTTTTTTATTTAATTAGCGTCGATGACACAAAAATTACCATAGGGCTAGTGTTATTTGATGTTTTATAGGGTAAGGTAAATGTACAAAAATAGATGGGCATCATGCATGCTGGGACCTAAAATCCACGTGTAAGCCTCCACCATCGGACGGTCGTGGAAGCAGGACTGCTAACATAATTTAATGTTTTTTTGATGTCTGTGTATTTTTATCATGTATTTCGTACGGCTTCTCAAAGTAACTGATTAACGTCTTGGCAAAATAGTAGCTTTTCTTCGTTACCGCTTGAAAAAAAAATGTGTCATTGAAGACTTAGTGCAGTCCTCCGCCACATTTACTTTTTTACCGTTTGGTGTTGGGGATCTATTATAAAATTATTTACCCAAGTAAGGTTTCAGACAGCTTAAAAACAGGCTATGCCGTGTATTTTTCATAAATTTTTCAGGGCCCCCTTTCCCCTAAAATCCTACATCCCCCAGACCCAATGGATGTGAAGCCCCTCTTGCCCCCTAATCTAAATGCTGAAATTAATCCCATGCCTGAATGACCATACAAGTAGGAGAACAGTAATGGATATAGCAATTTTTGTTCATAATACTGTTGTCTTATGACTAGTTTTTAGCCTTTAAATTATTCTTCCATTATCACACCATTATCCAATTTTAAAGCTTTATTTTCACTTTCAGGTTTTACAATATAATAGTGTATATTGTTTATTAGAAACACCATGTCTTAATCTAGGGAGAATCACTAAAGTCTATTCGTCCTTCTAAATTTTTTGTTAAGATTCTTCCGACTCGGTTTAGTATTGCTCCATTCTAGTCGTGTGGGTAAATGAAGACACGGACTTCTGGTTTTTTATGCTATGAAAATGGAATCAACTTAATGTGTTAGATGTGTAACTTTTCTCGATTTACTGTTGTTGTCGTGCGACCAAGCTTTATTACTAGTTAGATTAAAGAGCAAGGAGAATGTTGCGTGATCTTAGGAAAAAAGAGAAACGGACAGGATCATTCCACGTCCTTAGCTTCACAAGGAGCTATACAACCTAAAACAAACTTGGGGTCAGTTTAAGGGCTATGCAGTATCTTTGATTGTCCTTTTAGAAGGATATCAACAAAAGTCCAATGTAGATTCTTCAGTTTTTGTCTGATGAGAAGGGTCCTGTCAGAATCATTACTTTTAAGCTATCATGCATTAAAAAAAATTAATTTGTCATCTACTTCCAACAAATTTGATTGGCTTTTTGATACTGTACCAAACCCAAAATTTCCCAAAAATTGTTCAATAAAAAAGACTAGAAAAAGGACAAAACAAAGCAGGGACATAGAATATTAACCAGAGACTCTTTGTAATCACAGCAAGACAGTTTTTTTTTCTCGAAAAGCATCCTTATTATGTCTTCCCAGATGTTGCAGTTTTTTTGTATTTGTTTTTTATTTTATTTTTTGTTAATGGACCCCCGACTCAGAAATTTGGAAAGCTATATGAATAAAATCCTCAGGAATGGATGTATAGCCCAAATCAGGCTGAGATAGCTGTTTTGAGAATTTCTACGCTATCAAGTATTGAAAAAATAAACTTGCTATCTACTTCCAACAAATTCAATAGGTGTTTCAATATTTTATCATACCCAAAATTCCAGAAAATTTATTCTATAAAAAAGAATAGAAAAAGAACAAAACAAGCATGGACATAGAATATTAATCAGAATCCTTTTAATTACAGCAAGACAATTGTTTCCCTCTAAAACCATCCTTATTACGTCTTCCCAGATGTTGCAGTTTTTTTTTTTTTTTTTGTAATGGGCCCCTGACTCAGAATTTTCGAAAGCTGTGTGAATGAAACTCTCAGGAACGCATGTATAGGCCAAATCAAGCTGAGAAAGCTGTTTTAGAGAGTTACGATTTATCCCCTCCTCCTACTAAACACTGGCCTCTCCCAAACCTGGGAAGTGTGTGTGCTAGGGAAATGATTCTCTCAGGAACGGACTTCCAGCGCACATTAGTGTTGGGACCCCTTCCCTGCTTGTATATTGCTTTTGTATTTCTTTGTGTCTTCTTTTTTTAATGATTGAGTTTGTCTACCTCGGAAGTTTGGAACGCTGCTTGAATGAAACTCAAAAGAATAGACTTGCACATCGAATGAGGGTGAGAAAGGTGTTCTGAAGAATTCGTCGATCCATCGCGTCCTCCTTTGAAACACTTCTCTTTCCCAAACATGGACAGTTTTCGTGTTTGAGACGTTCTTCCCTACATTTATATTGCTTTTCTATTTTATAAGGCACTTGGTATTAACCAAGTGACATATAGCAATCGCAAATTCTGTTGGTCTGTCTGTCTGTCTGTATGTCTGTCGGTCCCGGTTTTGCTACTTTAGGCACTTCCAGGTAAGCTAGGACGATGAAATTTGGCAAGAGCCCTTATTTTAAATCCCGACCGGATCTGGTGACATTGGGGGGGGGGGGGGTTGGGAGGGGGAACCTAAAACTTGGAAAACACTTAGAGTGGAGGGATCGGGATGAAACTTGGTGGGAAAAATAAACACAAGTGCTAGATACATGATTGACATAAACGGAACGGATCCGCTCTCTTTGGGATAGTTGGGGGGGGGGGGTATTTCTGAAAAATTAGAAAAAATGAGGTATTTTTAACTTACGAACAGGTGATCGGATCTCAATGAAATTTGATATTTAGAAGGATATCGTGGCTCAGAGCTCTTATTTTAAACCCGACCAGATCTGGTGACATTGGGGGGGGAGTTGGGAGGGGGAAACCTAAAACTTGAAAAACACTTAGAGTGGAGGGATCGGTATAAAACTTGGTGGAAACAATAATCACGAGTCCTAGATACATGATTGACATAACCGGAACAGATCCGCTCTCTTTGGGGTAGTTGGGGGAGGGGTTAATTCTGAAAAATTAGAAAAAATGAGGTATTTTTAACTTACGAACGGGTTATCGGATCTCAATGAAATTTGATATTAAGAAGGATATCGTGTCTCAAAGCTCTTATCGTAAATCCTGGCTGGATCTGGTGAAGTTGGGGGAAGTTTGGGGTGGGGGAGCCTAAAATCATGGAAAACGCTTAGATTGGAGGGATCGGGATGAAACTTGATGAGAAAAATAAGCAGAAGTCTTACATACGTGATTTACATAATTGGAACGGATCCGATCTATTGGGGGGGGGGGGTTAATTCTGAAAAATACGAAAAAATGACGTATTTCTTACTTACGAAGGAGTGATCGGATCTTCATGAAACTTCATATTTAGAAGGACCTCGTAACTCAGATCTCTTATTTTAAATCTCAACCGGATCAAGCGTAATTGTGGGGGGCAGTTGGGGGGGGGGACCGGAAATCTTAGAAAATACTTAAAGCGGTGAGATCAGGATGAAACTGGATGGGAAGAATAAAAACCTGTCTAAGATACGTGACTGACATAACCGGACCGGATCTGCTCTCTTTGGTGGAATTGGAGGGGGGGGGTAATTTTGAAAATTGAGGTATTTGTAACTTGCGAAAGGGTGACCAGATCTTAATGAAATTTGATATTTAGAAGGATATTGTGCTAAAAAGTGTTTATTTTAAATTCCGACCAGATCCTGTGACGTTGGGGGGATTTGGAGGGGGAAACCAGATTTCTTGGAAAACGTGAAAATTGGGGTGTTTTTATCTTACGAATAGATGATCGGATCCTAATGAAATTTGATTTTTAGAAAGAGTTCATGTCTCAGAGCTCTTATTTCAAATCCCGACCAGATCGTTTGACATTGGGGGGAGTTGGAGGGGGAAATCTTGGAAAAACACTTTGAGTGTAGAAATCGGGATGAAGCTTGGTGGATAGAATAAACAAATGTCCTTGATACGTGATTGACAGAATAGTACTGGATTCGCTCTATTTGGGGGAGTTGGGGGGAGGGGTTCAGTGATTTGGCGAGTTTGGTGCATCTGGACGTGCTAGGACGATGAAAATTGATAGGCGTGTCAGGGAGCTGCATAATTTGACTTGATAATGTCGTTTTCTCAGATTCGACCATCTGGGGGGACTAAAGGGAGAGGAAAAATTAGAAAAAAATAGGTATTTATAACTTACGAGTGGGTGATCGGATCTTAATGAATTTTGATATTTAGAAGGATATCGTGACTCAGGGCTCTTATTATAAATCCTGACCGGCATTAAGCCTCTTATTTTCCTTTTTAAATCAATCTATTGATTCATAGAATTTTGTTAGAGCTCATACCATATGATCTCTTGGCTCTTAGCTCTTCTCGCCTCGTCACAAGTGCCATATGAGCTCTTAGCTCTTGTTTTTTCTGGTACTTCTGTACTAACCAGTACACGCTTGAGAAGTGAAGTTAGGTTAATCCTAAAGAAATATACCAAAATAGGAGAAAAATATAATACTTTAGTTTATATAATAATACATTTCGGTATATATTTGTACATTAGGGGGGGGGGAAGTAACCGAACCTTATACACTGTTTCCCCCCCTAATATGCAAATATATAGCCCAAATTATACAAGTCCAATGCGTTCTATCGCATGTTATTTGTCTTTGTGCCTTTAAAAGCTGTTTTCTTAGATTTTACGTTCAACAAACTTCTCGAGTGTGTACTGGCTAATACGGAAGAACCCTTTTTCTTGTCTATGAGTGAGTTTTTTCGCTCAGAAGTCAGTAAGGCTGCACGAATGAAACTCTCAGGAATAAATTTGGTGTCGAAGTCAGGGCGAGCAAGGGGTTTTGGAGAATCCAGATCTATCCCAATTTCCTTTAAATACTTACTTTACTCAAGTGTGGACAGTTTATATGCTAGAAAAATCAAACCTTCAGGAGTTGTCTTGCATTCCAAATTAGGGCTGGAACCCCCTTCCATAATTTTATATTCTTAGATCTCCTTAGTTTTACAAACTACCTTAACTACATTGTTCAAAGTTGATAAATTTAACTCTAAACCAAGGAAAAATTCTGGCTAAAACTGTCATTTGAAAGCTTTGTTAAGTAAATTCTATTACAAGTTCTATTGTTATTGTTTACACACTTTGTTTACATGCTTTTAATTGTAATTAATTATTTTAGCTCGTCTCCTGGTTCATCGCGTCCAAGTCCATCCATCTCTGATATGGCTCCTCAACCTACAACTTCAAACGTTTCCAACTCGGCCTTTAACTATGTAACCAGAAGCTTACAAATGCTTGCAAGCCAACTTACCATTAGTACACCAAGCTCAAGCGAACTCTTTACGAGTAAGTTTATATTCAATATGTTCTGTTCAAGTAACATTAGAAATTGACATTCATAGAGATGAATAGATCTCAAATGCACTATATTCATGGCATTGAATTGAAAGGACAAAAAACGGTGAATGGGAGCTTCTTTTATCATTTAAGATGTATATGCTGTAATTTCCGCTGTGTCTCTCTTTGAGCAGAAACAATGTGATCACCTGATTTTTTTTTTCGCGAAAAGGACTATTTGAGCACTAAGTGTTAAAAGGGAAAAACGAATTATTGTATAAGTAAAGTAAACAAAGGTAATTGGGTAAGAATAAGAGGTGGTCCGTATGTTGCAGATAAAAATTCAGTGCCTGCAGACAGTTTCTGAGGGTAAGGGGGGAGGGTGCCGTAAGATCGTCCTGCATAGAAAAAACAATGGGGGAGTGATTTGAATTCGCAAATTGGTGAAGAACGTGGGATTTATGTGAGAATTACATGAAATAATAGGGGAAACCTTAAGAATTTGTAGTAAGGAGTCCTATTGCCCCCCACCCTTTCCACACTCCATTCCTCCTTTATTTGCCTTTTTTTACACATGTTTTGCCCAATGTTTTCAATTTTTTCCAGCACGAACAGTCAAGTAGCACGTTATCTCGGCATTACGAGCTTCGGATGAACTTAAAACAAATTATATTTCCACGGATAAACTGCTAATAATAACCAACAATGCCTTACAGTATAATTAAACAATAAAGTTTAAGAATGTCTGGAAAATTATATTATATAACTATATAAAATAATTATATATAAATGTAATTATGTATATATAAATTATATATATAATAAATATTTAAATATAATAATATATATATAATTACATATAAACATAATTATTTTATATCATATATAAAAAATTATATAGAAGAGAACATTATAGAGCAAGTTATACTGCTTTAAATCATAGCAAAGGTACGCGGTGGATATTAGACATATCCAGATATGCAAATCAAGCATACACGCGGAAAATGATTTTCGGGCCATAATACCGACTCTTTCGAAATTTCAAGATTATATTATTACCCCTTGTATTTATAAAATTAGCTTCTCCTTCGAAATAAATTTCTGCGTAATAATCTGTTTATGAATATATGAATTTCATTTATGAATATGTGTTCTTGCTTAACCTTTACTCTTGCAAACCAAGTTTGACTTGGTTTACAAACTTGGTTTATAAAACTTGGTTTGGCTCTTTGCACTAATTCATAATATCAGGTTTATTATCATTTGACATCAACTACGTTAATTATTTATTTACATTTTTCTGTTTAGTTTCTTGAGAAATTAGATTTGTTTATTTTCATAATTTGTTTCGCGCATTTTTAGGTCATTATAGATCACTTTTCTTAGGCTATGGAGACTTAACATCAAATTTGAAATATGTAAAACCGAATAAAACTTTAAAAAGTTTTCCGGACCTCGGCTCCCTGGAAAAATTATGAAAGTCCCGTGCACTCTCACAAAAAAATCATAACAGGGGTGTGGATAACCTTATTCAAAACCTTTGTTTTCCTTATAAGAAATGGTTATTGAGTGGCCGTGAAGTAAACAAAAAAAGGGGGGGTTAAATATGAGCAATTGGTGGGTAATTGTATTGAATATATTTGGAGTGATTGAGAAAATATCATCAGGTTTCTGGAGGTGGGCTGCCCAAAAAGCTCCCTCTACTTACAAACTTACCAAGACCTTTTTTAATAGTTTATGTGTAAAGAAAACGTTCAAGTGCCGGGGAGAACAGTTCAAAAGCTGAAAATTTTGGAGGGAGCTGGGCCCAAAAAAATCCCTTTAACTGCGTGCCTTACAATCCATTGCTTATAACTCTTATTTTTAGGGTCAAAATTCTTAGTACTGTAGGTCAAAGTTAGTATGTTAGTAGGTCAAAGACCTTTCTTAATAGTTTCTATGTAAAGAAAACGTTCAAGTGACGGGAAAAAAGTTCAAAAGCTGAAAGTTTGGGAGGGAGCTGGGCCCAAAAAGATCCCTTTAACTGTGTGCCTGCCAATTCATAGATGGAACGACTGTGGTCGCCCGTGAGATGGCTTAGTAAATGACTTAAGGCTCTGTACAAAACAGAAATTCAACAAGGAACTGAAAAACCATAAGTTAACGCTGATCCAGAAAATATGATCAAGTCTCTAAGCTCTGGAAGTACAGCAAGCCTGCCAAAGCCCAGAGTGCTAGTGTGCCTGAAAAAAAGTGGGTTAAGTATTTTGCGAGGGAGTTCAGTACTCCCAATAAAAGCACGGAGAAGTTTTTCGAAAACAGCTTGACCTTGTTTTTTCAAATAAGACGGAATCTTTCCTGTTTGTTTCCCCAAGTGTTGTTCACTCTTTGATTCCGAAATTAAAGAAAAATTCTTCCTGTGGTGTTGATTCTATTTCAGCAAGGCATCTTCAACTTGTAGGTCTTTTAATCGAGCACTGTTTAACACTACTGTTTAAGATGATCCTTGTCCATCGTGTAGTCCCTTTGCAGTTTTGTATAGGCCAAGTAAAAATGACCGTTTTTTACAAAAAATGGCACAAAAAGGCAAAATGGCACAAAAATGGCACAAAAAGGCAAAAAATGGCACAAAAAGAGTGGAGGGATCGGGATGAAACTTGGTGGGAAAAATAAACACAAGTGCTAGATACATGATTGACATAAACGGAACGGATCCGCTCTCTTTGGGATAGTTGGGGGGGGGGGTTAATTCTGAAAAATTAGAAAAAATGAAGTATTTTTAACTTACGAACGGGTGATCAAATCTCAATGAAATTTGATATTTAGAAGGATATCTTGTCTCAGAGCTCTTATTTTAAATCCCGACCGGATCTGGTGACATTGGGGGGGGGGGGGAGAATTGGGAGGGGGAAACCTAAAACTTGGAAAACACTTAGAGTGGAGGGATCGGGATGAAACTTGGTGGGAAAAATAAGCATAAATCCTAGATGCATGATTGACATAACCGGAACGTTTCCGCTCTCTTTGGGTTAGTTGGGGGGGGGGGGGGTAATTCTGAAAAATTAGAAAAAATGAGGTATTTTTAACTTACGAACGGGTTATCGGATCTCAATGAAATTTGATATTTAGAAGGATATCGTGTCTCAGAGCTCTTATTTTAAATCCCGACCGGATCTGGTGACATGGGAGGGGGGAGTTGCGAGGTAGGGTAGGGGGGACTTGGAAAACATTTAGAGTGGAGGGATCGAGTTGAAACTTGATGGGAAAAATAAGCACAAGTCCTAAATACATGATTGACATAACTGGAACGGATCCGCTCTCTTTGAGGTAGTTGGGGTGGGGGGTTAATTCTGAAAAAAATAGAAAAATGAGGTATTTTTAACTTACGAACGGGTGATCGGATCTCAATGAAATTTGATATTTAGAAGGATATCGTGTCTAAAAGCTCTTTTTTTAAGTCCCGATCGGATCTGGTGACATTGGGGGGAGTTTGGGGTGGGGGAACCTAAAATGATGGAAAACGCTTAGATTGGAGGGATCGGGATGAAACTTGGTGGGAAAAATAAGCAGAAGTCTTAGATACGTGATTTACATAATTGGAACGGATCCACTCTATTAGGGGGGGGGGGGGGGAGTTAATTCTGAAAAATTAGAAAAAATGACGTATTTTCAACTTACGAAGGAGTGATCGGATCTTCATGAAACTTCATATTTTGAAGGACCTCGTGACTCAGATCTCTTATTTTAAATCTCAACCGGATCCAGCGTAATTGGGAGGGGGGCAGTTGAGGGGAACCGGAAATCTTAGAAAATACTTAAAGCGGTGAGATTCGGATGAAACTGGATGGGAAGAATAAAAACCTGTGTAAGACACGTGAATGACATAATCGGACCGGATCTGCTCTCTTTGGTGGAGTTGGGGGGGGGGGTTATTTTGAAAATTGAGGTATTTGTAACTTATGAAAGTGTGACCAGATCTTAATGAAATTTGATATTTAGAAGGGTCTTGCGCTTTAAAGCTCTAATTTTAAATTCCGTCTAGATCCTGTGACATTGGGGGAGTCGGAGGGGGAAACCGGTATTCTTAGAAAACGTGAAAATTGCGGTATTTTTATTATACGAATAGGTCTTTTCTACGTCAAAGCTCTTATTTCTAATCCCGACCAGATCTTTTGACATTGGGGGGAGTTGGAGGGGGAAATCTTGGAAAACACTTGGAGTTGAGGAATCGGGATGAAGCTTGGTGGATAGAATAAGCAAATGTCCTTGATACGTGATTGACGGAACCGTACTGGATTCGCTCTCTTTGGGGGAGTTGGAGGGAGGGGAAAATTTGGTATTTATAGCATACGAGTGGGTGATCGGATCTTAATGAATTTCATACTTAGAAGGACTTCGTGACTCAGAGCTCTTATTTTTAATCCTGACCGGCATTAAGCCTCTTATTTTCCTTTTAAATCAATCTATTGATTCATAGAGTTTTGCTAGAGCTCATACCACATGATCTCTTGGCTCTTAGCTCTTCTTGCCTCGTCACAAGTGCCATATGAGCTCTTAGTTCTTATTGATAAGAGACATTGAAGAAAATTGTTCGGCCCCTCCTTGTCAGTTTGGGTTCCAGCGAGGCTTAGGTAGAGAGCATGCTCTCTTTCTGCTTATAAATTTGCTGAAGGATGATGAAGAAAGAAGTGATTTCTTGGTCTTTTGTGCACTCAATGTTGCAAGAGCTTTTGACTCGTGTATATTTTCGCAGATTTTGCTTGAGGCCCATTTGAAAGGTACTGATGCTGCGGTAATTATTTGTTTAAGATACATGTATAGAAATCTGAAGACTGTAACTAAAGATGGAAGTCAACTATTTCCGATCCTGAAAGGTGTACGCCAAGGAGCTTTGACTTCTCTAGTTTTATTTAATAATTGTGTTATAGGTGCTCAGAATAAGTTGAGCTGTACATTTATCTTCAAAGGAGTTTAATCTCTTGTTAGTTACGTTTGCGGATGATTTAATTACGTTTGCGGATGACTTACTGAGCCTTTCCTGCACTTCCCAAGGATGCTCTTCGACTTTTGATCCTCTCCAAGAAGAGTACGAGCACATTGGTTTGAGCTTTAATACTGATAAAACAAGAGTTTTAATACTATTCAACTATAAAGGGAATAGAAATTCAATAAGTCTATTCGGCTCTGAGGTTCCTTTTGCTAGCAGCCTTACTTACCTGGGTATGCCTATTGGAGCAAATATGAAAGAAACTATAAACCTGGTAATGAAAAATTATGCTAGTAAGATCAAGGCACCGTATGCCTCCCTGGCTTCAAACGTTTCGCATCTGAGTAGAATTCGCCATTCTTGGCTATATAATAGCTTAATAGTTCCTTACTTACTTGCCCTTGCTTCTGTTTGGTCTTTTCTTAATTGTGGTAAGAGAAAGCAAGTTCATCACCTTTATT
Source organism: Artemia franciscana (assembly GCF_032884065.1). Classification (NCBI taxonomy): domain Eukaryota; kingdom Metazoa; phylum Arthropoda; class Branchiopoda; order Anostraca; family Artemiidae; genus Artemia; species Artemia franciscana. Next base: position 49,409,092 of record NC_088865.1, read on the forward strand.
TAAATTTGCAAAGTATTTAATGGAACTTTCCAACTTGATAAAGTAACTCTTTTTTGCAAAGAAAGGATCAATTGGTAAACCCAACTGGGGTTATTGAGAAGTGTATTCGCGATTTCTCTACTGAATGCCAGAAGTCCTCCCGTCTTTGCTTATTTCTGTTTGTTCCTTGTTTGTAGTTGTCAAAATATGTTTTTGTTTCTGTTGTTTCTTTTTTGTTTTCTTGATTTTTACTCTGTCTTTTTCTGAGCTTTGCCCAGTTTTTTTTTTTTTTTTTTTGTGATATATGATGTGATATATGACTATAAATAAAATGATAATAATATGCGTGCCAGTGTAGTCATGGATGACAACTTCCTAGAAATCGTAGCGTTTGCCATAATAACAACAGCGAGAAGAAATAACCTGGAAAATCAGCATTTCTTTTTTCTGAACAAGCCTATCATAATGGAGTTTCCACATTTACCTATTTGATCTTTATATCTTGGATCTGTTCCAGCATTTACAAGAGAAGGACAACAAGAAGTCATGTATAGTTGGCTTGATCTTTTGCTGATCAAATAATCTACCTGAAATAATTTTTTCTATAGCCTGTTTCATAGATGTATCAATATTGACAGGAAACTAGCCTGGTGTAGGTATATAGAATTTTATTCCAGAATTAGCTGTATTTGCCTGGTTTCTAGGTTTTTCAGGTCCCAAGTCTAAGAATCTAGAACCAGGTCCGGTTCCTCTGTACAGATGCAATCTATTTCCTTCAGGGAATATGAACCGTTCTTTTTGTTTTCGGAAAGTATTGGATAAAAACAGTAGAAAGTAGGATAAAAAAAACAGTAGTTTTGTTAGGATTTTTTTTTTACCTGGTGGATTTTTGTTTCCTGATCGATCTCTAACTCACCAGATGGTTTTATTTTGTGTATTTTTGAATTAAGCCAAATAGCTTTGAGAATACGAGTTGTATCGCAAATTGTTCCATAGACCATTGAAATATATGAAAAAAACTTTTTGTAGGCCTAGTTGGGTGAAATCTTGGTGAAAAGTTGCGAAAGCATTTGGAGGTTTTGTTTGCTGCAAAGCGCGAAACAACAGGCACACACTTGCTAGAGTCTACAACTCATTCACTCTTCCGCATGTCCTTGCTCTTTCCACCTTCTGAAATATCTTTATGTGTATTGACAAAAAGTCTCAGGCGCAAATGTTTTAGGTTTGCAAAAATGAAATCCTTTGATAGTCCAGAAATAGGTAGGCTACTTGATTGGTACTTGCGGTTCGGCTGAACCCCTGGATTCAGCTGATGGTCTCTGTACGAGTTTTTTTGAAATTCTGGATTTTCCCAGGAAATGTTCGAGTGCTAGTTTGTCATTTATTTATGATGTTCTGTGCCTGCTGTATTTTATTTTCGTCTACTGCCTATTTGGACTTAAGAAATCTTGGAAACATTCATTTTATAAAATTGTTGGAAAACTTTGAAGCAAGCATATGACATATCCTATTTTGTTCGAAATAATCCTATAAAAACAATGTTTCTAACAATCTATGGAAACAATTTACTAAGCTTGCTCGTTCGTATGCCCTTGAGTCTGAACAGATTTGCATTTCTGACCGCCATGCTTATTTTACGTCAATTTTTTCAACTGACCCACCTTTTGCCTCCTGGCGAGTCTTCTTTTCGTGATATTCTTTATAGTTACCTATCAAATATTGACCGTGGAAGGAATTTTGTAAATATTTCACCTTCATTTGTAGCTACTTAAATTCAACTAATGCAAACTAGAAAAGCTCCCTTTCCGGATGGGCTACATACCAAACACCTGAAGCATAGCACGGTTTATCTTTTGACCATCCACCCAAATGCTCAAGACAATCGTCTCTCAGCAGTATGTGCCCATGGCTCTTTGAAGGTGTTTTAACCTGTATTGGAAAAGAGAATAAAGACTCTTCAGTTCATAGTTCATATTGGGTAATTACTTTTTGTTCGATAATTAATAAAGTTCTCGAAAAGGTCCTCTTCTCGCTTATTAATGCGCGTTGCAATTTTGGCGAAAGCAATTTGGGTTTAAAATTGGCATTTGAGTTCAAAATGCAAGTGCTGTTTTTTTATATCATTGAGCGGTATGGTTTGGTTAAGAAAAGTTTGTTTGTGTGTTCCTTAGACATATTCAAAGCCGTTGATCCTTCTCATGCCATTCTTCCTCTTCTTCGTAATGCCGCCAACCCTTTCATTTGCTCTTGTTTATGGCATTGGTATGAAAATTCACGCATTAAGTTGCATTCTGGTATTCACCTTACCGATCGTATTCCAGTAAAGAGAGGGGCCAAACAAGGTTCGGTTATTAGTCCATCTTTATTTAATGACACTATCCCAACAGCCACTAGATATATTCCCACTTTCCTGATTGATCAGGTCATTGATATCAGCCATATATCTTATAATGATAATATTGTTTCGTTGGCTAAAAATTTTGATTCACTTCAAACTGCTGTAAATGTTCTTTAATCTAGTCATTCTGACGTAAGCCTTTCCTAAGAAGCTTCAAAGGCCAAATTTTATGGTAATTCTCCCAAATTTTATGGTAATTCTCCCAAATTTTATGGTAATTCTCCCAAATTTTATGGTAATTCTCCCAAATTTTATGGTAATTCTCCCAAATTTTATGGTAATTCTCCCAAATTTTATGGTAATTCTCCCAAATTTTATGGTAATTCTCCCAAATTTTATGGTAATTCTCCCAAATTTTAGGGCAAGTGAGTCCCTTCTAGTCGGTTCATCCTCAATCACATTTATGGATGCGTTAAATTACCTGGGACTTTAAATTAGTGTCTTAAAAAAACTCTTATTATTTAATAGCAATTCAAGGAAACTTTTCGGAAAATTCATGAAAACTCTTGGAATGCAAAAAACTTCAGAAAACTTATGGTATGCTTGGCAAAATAAAAAGGGCAGTTTAATAAATATTGCCTTGGAAGGCTCTATAATACAATGTTTGTGCCCCATATATTTTTCATTACGCCGGTTTAGAAGTTTTTTAACAAGACTGCCTTATCATTTGGAAACATTTTTTCAGATATTGTAAGCTTTTTCTTGGCCTATCCCTCTGGTTCAGGAATACTGACATCGCTAAAAAAAATATAGGGTTTTTGATATTATGGTGAAAATGGACGACCGCTTGTTAAGATTCCTTAGTGTAGAGGACCTATCGTTGGTTTTTTTTTTTGTTTTTTTTTTTGAATTGTATCCGTGTTTAAGAAGTACTTAGTAGATACTTGTATTGAAAAAGGTGTTCAACAGTGGTGTTTTTTACTTTCTAATTTCCTAGTTGCAGTTTTGTCTGAATGTTATATACATTCATTTTTCCTTGTTCCTTACTTCTTATGTTGTATTTTTTGTTTGTGTATTTTGTTTTTTCCTTTATTTACCGCTTTATGCATTTTAAATATTGGTAAATAGGGTAAAAATTAATTACTATCATTATAATACAAATAACAAAAGGTAAAACAATGAGGAATTATTTTAAGATCGTTAATTTTTTTCTAAATGGATATTGTTGCTCTATATCTAAGAGCCGTGATTAGCAAAACACAGATCAAAATAATGTTTTTAGTTTTAATGGTGATGTATTTCATTATAAGACTTATTTTATGTCCATCTCTACTTTGCTGATGATAGCTCTTTGATATAGAGCCGAAATATTCATTAATAACAATTTCATTGTCTTAGATAATTCCTCAGTGTTCTACCTTTTGTTATTTATACGTATTATTGACAAATATTATACAAGCCTATTTGAAACTATCAGGCATTTACGCTGGATTATCTTTTGGGGTTTCAAATTACCCCGTACATGTGCAGGAATTGTGTTCATTTCTTCTTCTTTTTTTTTCGTCGAATAATGGGACATGTTTGTCAAATGTCCTCTATAATGGGCAGGATTATACGAAGAATATTTGAAAATATGTTAGAAAGCTTAAATAATCCTAAAACAAATACCCACAGTTTCCATCCGCTAAATAATTGTCTGGTTGAAGTACTGCTAGGGCAAAGGTTATTCCCTCCAATTTAATTCGCCCGTCTCTTTATAGTCTTATGCTTTGTTTGCTTTTATAGTCTTATGCAGTGCTTGGCGAGTTCAGTACTTCTGGACGTGCTAGGACGATGAAAATTGGTAGGCGTGTCAATAGGCGTGGTAGACGTGAAAATAGGCACAGATAAACTTGATAACAGTCGCTTCACCGATTCGGCCATCTGGGGGGGGGGGGGGGCTGAAGGGAGGGGAAATCATGAAAATTGAGTTATGTTCATCTCACGAATGGGTGATCGGATCTTATTGAAACTTGACATATAGAAAGAGTCATGTCTCAGATGCTCCATTTTCAATTCGGATTGGATCTGGGGACATTGGGGGGTGGAGGGGGAACGGAAATCTTGGAACGCTTAGAGTGGGGAGATGGGGATGAAACTTAGTGGGAAGAATAAGCACAAGTTCTAGATACGTGATTGACATAACCGGACAAGATCCGATCTCTTTGGGGGAGTTGGGGCGGGGATTTCTAGTGCTTTGGCGAGTTCGAGAATAAGCACAAGTTCTAGATGCGTTATTGACATAACTGGACCGGATCCGATCTATTGTCACAAGTGCCATATGTGCTCTTAGCTCTTGTTTTTAATGTTATTGTTTTATTTTGTTTATTATGTATTGTTTACCCTTATTGTTTTCCTTTTTTATCTGGAAGTTATTCAAAGGTAAATTTTACAGGTAGTTCTAGCACTGGAACAGAGAATACAAGCATGACTCAATCTTGCTCACCGATGTCTGGTTCAATTCTTGGACCACTGCCAGTCTTTGGTCAACGAGCTACTGGAATGTCCAATTCTCTTCAAAGTAAGACATAACACATACCACCTTCAAGATGTTATATATTTAAGATAAAAGAACCGTTTGATAGATTGTAGAGACTAGTTAAATTAAAATAATTAAAATTGTTTAGTTTAGGATATGAAATCTGCGATAATCAGAAAGTGCATGCCCTTAATCTATTATTATTGTTACTATTATCACAGATGAACTCATAAAGCTGAGTCGAGCCTCAAGATACAAAAGTCCTACTCATTCCTCAAAATAAAGGGGAGAGTCAACCACCACCCGCCACCGACTAGCAGCAAGTGGCATTTCATCCTTAGTGCTTCTCGGGTCACCCCTCAACGTATCGTTTCTTACCCCAGTGTTAACGCTTCATCTTTAAAGCAAGATTAACCCCCCCCCCCTTCGCCCCAGTATGGTTTAGGTAGCCAACACTGGCACACACTTATTGTTCAGAAGCTACAGATAGCCAGTAGCAGACCTGTTACTGAAATTAACAGTAGTAAGCCATTATTTGTGCCCACCACTCTCAGGGACACCAGGAGAAGGTTCTTATCACTACCCTTTTTTTCGAAATCGAAGACGGATGAATTCTTTTGTTTTCTTGTGTGTGTATGTGTGTTTGTTTTCAATCAAACATTACTGAAACGTTTCAATGAAGTTAACATTGCAAAGTATAAACCTTATTAAATTCATGTGAAGTAATGTACCTATTGTAGATGGGCTACCGTCTCACTGACGATTTCTTTTCAGGTTTTTTTTGGTAAAGATAAATTATCGTCAGTATAAAAATTGTAGTCTTTTGAAGTCTCTAGGGTCTTTGAGAGAGTAAGGCAAACTTTCTTTGACTTACGTTTTAGTCAAAGTTAAAGTCAATTTTTAGGCTCTGATAAGTGATAAATTGACCCTTCCCTTGGGTTTAATAAGTGAAACCATCTTGCGCTATTTATTTTTTGTTATGAAGTATGCAATATAATAAATGACGCTGATAGAAAATTAATGAAAGCTTTATTGTATTTTTTAGGAATAGCGATGTGTAAGCTGATAATTCTGTGGTCCGTTTTATTTTTCCGAGGAAATAGTGTTAAAAGTTTTGAAAAGTGTGGCAATTATGTGTAACAAACGTAAAAACAAATCAATTTGTGATAGTATCCAATGTTCTGTATTTCACGCCATCTATTTTACCAAGATTTGTTATAAATAGATGACATCAATGTAAAAGAAATGACATTCAAAATTGTTCAAAGAATGAGAAAAATATGTAGAAGAACCATACGTTGCTAATCGAACATTATGATTATTTTTATTTATTATCCGTTAATGTAAAAAATGGAGCGTAGAATAAAAAGAGAAATGTCAAATACACTTCAACATAGCCCTATGAAATAACTCTATTCCACAGATGTTCGGGTTTAATTACGTCAGCCCTAAATTTAATAGTTAATTTGTGTGTATAATGTATCAGACAAGTTCTGGAAAGGAGTGTATAATGTGGTATATCTGCTGTTATGTCTTTGCTATAAAAAAGAAAACGATATTATATTATGGTAGGCCAATGTGGTTTAAGAAATTATCTTCTGCTATAAAAGTAATCGCAAAAGGAATCAGCATATCTTTAGAAGCTGTTTCGTACAGCCTTATTTTCCATTGTCGTGAAAACTTTCTAAAAGACGAAGGGTTACATTAGCATTATACTGCCGGGCAGAATAGAGACGGTTTAAATGGTTCTTGTTGGCAATTCCTTATAATTCTGAAGGCGGGAGCAAAAATAGCGAATCCTATACTTTATGTAATGGTGGTAGCTTTCTGAAGGATCCTGATGCTTGTTGATGGCTTTGAAATGAAAGATTAGCCCAGTGTATGTCCAAGTGTAAAGCCCAGTTAGCCCCGCGAGCTGACTCGCTTCAGTATCTGACTTTCCTTTTTATACAAAAAAAGAATTCATCATTAGACAAAAAATAAAAAAAACAAATGTGAAGGCATAGCTTGAATATATTAAAAGCTATAATATAGATTAGAAGCTTAAATAGATAGATTACTAGGATTTAATTTTTTTTTTAAATTCAAGCAATAAATTTTTCTCAAAACTTAAAACTGGCGTAAGGAATAGTTCTTTTTGTCAACCCTTTATTTTCTTATATCTCATTTAAGATCTCATGAAAAAGAAAACATCTTATGGTTTTCTTGCTACAAATCAGGTAAAATGCTTGTTTTTTGAAATCTGAGTTAGCCAACATATCTGGTAGCGTGTTTCAGAATTCAATTGTCTGTGATCAATTATGTGTTGTTAAATTCAGCTTAAAATATGATATTAACGGAAAAATTAGCCCCTAAAATGATTTGTAATACATAAGACGGGCTAACATTGTTGTTCTTTCTGCGCTCATAGTAACACGAATCGTTTATTGTTTTATGTTGTTTGTTGCATTGAAAAGAAAATAATTACAAAAAATATTCTCATTTATTATCTCTGCTTTCTGGTACATACTGGTTCTGGTGTTGCTAGTTTCTCTTTAATTTGAGATGGTGCTCACTTCAATTAGATGAATCCAAATTAAGGAAAATCAGATTCAAGATATCAAATTCACGAAGACTTAGTATCTTTTAACAGAATATTGGCCAAAAAAGTTATTTTTTTTATTTATGAGTCTTTCAAACTATTTGTTACATGACATGCATGGGACAAGGAGGACTTCATGACGTTTGGTATACGACTGCTCCAGGTCTTCGGCGGAGTGGTAGACAACAGAGTACGCTATGTTGTTCTCTTGAAAAGGAGATGAGAGTGTCCCATTCGTCTCTTGATGAGTTATGGACATTGCCCCTAGATTTTCTGACGTGGAAGTCAACCGTTGCTGACTTACATACCTCTGGGGATTCAAAAAATAGTTCTTACTTAATTTACGACATATTTTTAATTATTGTTTGATTATGTACTTCCCTTTAAACCCACTCCTATATAACTCATACAAAGGGTTTATAAAGGAGAAACTTGCCCTTCTTCTTTCTAAAGGAGAATGAATTACCCTTCAAACCCACTCCTCTATAATTCATACATATGATTTACAAAGGAGAAGCTTGCCCTTCTCCTTTGTAAAGGAGAATGAATTGCCCTTCTCCTTTGTAAAGGAGAATGAATTACCCTTCAAACCCACACCTCTATAATTTATATGAATAGTTTACAAATGAGAAGAATGTCCTTGTCCTTTATAAAGGAGAATGAATTGCCCTTAAAATCCACTCCCCTATAATTTATACATATGGTTTACAAAGGAGAAGCCTGCCCTTCTCCATTGTAAAGGAGGATGAATTCCCTTCAAACTTACACCTCTATGATTTTGTATGAATGGTTTACAAAGGAGAAGCTAGCCTTTCTCCTTTTAGAGGAGAATGAATTGGCCTTCAAACCCACTCCTCTATAATTCCTACAAATGGTTTACAAAGGAGAAGCCTGCCCTTCTCCTTTGAAAGGAGAATTAATTACCCTTCAAACCCACTCCCCTGTAATTCATATAACTGGCTTGTAAAAGAGAAGCATACACTAGTCTTCCATGAAAGAAACTAGTGTTCAGTATATTTGTAGAGATTAGTAATAAGGCATATATAAGGCTCAGTAATTACAAAATATTCATCGACGCTGGCTTACTAATAATGTTAGAAAAATGGCAGAGGGGCAAGTGGCTTACCCAAGGACTGGCCGCAGCTCTAACCCCTCACAGTTTTGAAGAAGCACCAGAAAATGCACAAAATCTAAATATTCGGTCTATAAATTGGCTTTCTAAAATACCAAGTATAAAATATTTTATATTTTTAGTCCCGGCAACGCCTTCATTGGTGCCAAACCTACAAGTGTCATCAGCCCAAACGGGTGAAGCACCAGTTTTAGGTGAAAGGCAAGCACTACCACCACCTCCAGAACCTACAACCACTGCAGTTCCTTCAACTCATTGTAAATTGCCAGTGCGAACTAGGGAGAAAAGGTTAACTTTTTTTTACATTTTGAATATTTGAATGTTTTTAAACATGGTATTTTGACAGTTTAAATTTATGCTTTATTTCAAATTTGCTTACAAATTCCTCAGACTAAAAAAAAACGAAACAAAAAAAAAAAAAACGTTATATTACTTCCATAGTAGCGCTAGTAGCACCATATGTGACAGCGTTGTGGATAAACCCGTTTTGGAAAATTTCTGAGCAACAGTTAAAACCAACTTTTTGCAAGGCTTTCCCTCTCGAGGAGACAAGTAACTTGACGTAAATATAGTTATGAAAACAAAACAACTTGGTGCTGTGGTGGTCTCGGGTAGCTAATGCCTCAAAAGTATGCTTTTAGCTTCAAGTTAAACTTACCTGAGAGACACTTGGACTGGTTCTTTTGGGGAGGGGGATACTTCTAAATGTGCAGCTCATAGGACAAATCAGGTATGGCTGAAGAAACTAAGAAATTTGTTCAATTTGATTATTCCTAGTCTAAATAACTTATAACCTGTAGAAGAAAGTGCAGTATTGCCAAGTAAAAATTTTGGCAATAATTCCGTTAAAATTCCGGTCTGTTCTAAGTAATAAAATGAATTACGATGTTGAGGGTTTTGGTGTACAACTCTAAAGAGATGATTGCCGCTGCAATAAATTTTGACAACTTTGTTTGATATGTACCAAGTTTTAGCCATGTGACATATACGCTTTTAGTAACTACAAACAAAAGGTAAAAACACATGGAAGAAAATGTAAAACAAAAAATATCTAAGATATTGGTTGTACAATCTTAACGCCCACTACATTGCATTAATTTACTCAACAAGCTAACGTAGCAGTTTGTTGAGTTTGACCTTTCCTCATTCGTTTTTGTTCAATCCTTGTGTTTTTTAGTGTGTTTCGTGTTATTATTGTTAGTGCTATTAATTTTTTTTTCTGTGAGAAAAGTACTCTTGTTTTCTTGAAGAAGAGAAGTTTACCAGACGTATGTGTATGTAGAGTTCTTTTAGCGGTTCAATCGTATTTTTCTTCAATTTTCTCTTTATTTAAGCCTAATGTATATATTGACTCATTCAACTTTCGGTTTTAAGATTTAACAATCCTTGAGATTTTTTGGATTTCTTTTTAAGTAGATGGGTTTGGCATTTGACTCTCAGTTTTCGCTCTGACTTAGTTTATTGGTGAATAACAATTAATGGTTTGTGGAAACGTCGACCAATGAAATTCATTCTTGTTTCAATAGCCCAGACAAGACACCATTAAAGGCTAATTTTGGCAAATTCCAGTTTCATGGTAAACTTTATTAAAAATAGGCAAAGCATATTTGAGTTGTTCAATATATATTTATTGCTTTATTGACTTATCAACTTCTTGTGCGTAGTTCTCCAATAGTTTTGCCTATTAACACCTTTTTTTTTGTATTTAAATTTCGAATTTAATTTTAGGCTTAGCTATAATGTAGCAAGAAGTACACCATCTTCTCCAACAAGGGAGAATAATAGAAGATCAATGGATATTGGAAACTCTACAACCGCAAGTAACCTTACGCCAGATGCCATTTCACTCATTTCTCATCGAAGAAATAATTCTCATCCAACTGAAACCAGTATACTCGATACCCAGACACCTAAAACACCGGAATTGTAAGTTTTTTTTTTTATGTTGATATTAAATTTGACCTTGTTTTTTTATTTTTAAGTCAAACAGTTTGTTGTATCGAACTCTAAGTAAGGAGCAAAAGAATCGGCTTATTTTATTAATTACAAATATATAGGATTCCTTGAGTTTAGTGTTATCCATCAAAGGTTACGAACCTGAGAAAGTTTGCCTGATTTCGGAAAAGGGGGGGAGCTCCCCCTAAAAATAAAGGAATCCTAATGAAAATCCACTATCAGATTCAGCGTATTAGAAAACTTCATTGTAGAGGTTTCAAGCTTCTGTCTCCAAAAATGTGGAATTTTGTATTTTTTCGAAAAGAAAGATCACCGATGAGCGTTCTTCAGAGAGGGAGATTTTCAGAGAAAATTCTACGCTGCAGAAATTTGCCAGAATTCCTATACGACCTTTTTTTTTATTTGTTTTAATTTCTCTTTGCCGACTCAATTACACGTTTGGTGATGTTAAGGGTAATTGTCCAGGCTAAATTTTCACCGGGATTGAATTGTCTAGAGGATCTGTCCGTGGGGAGGGGGATTTTTCTGTGGAGCTGGAGCCGGATTTCTTGGCATTATTCAAATAATCTTTAGAAATTAAATAAATAGAAAAAAGTTTTTTCAACTGAAAATAAGGAGCAACATTAAAACTTGAAACGAATAGAAATTATTACGCAAATCAAGGGGTTCACCCTATCTTCAACACCTCGCTTTTTAAGTTAATGTTAGAATTTTGTCCCCCTGAAGATTTATACGAAGATTTTTTTTTATAGCACTAAACAACTTTAGTGGGAAGAGCGAGGTGTTGAGGAGGGGGTAACTCCATTCATATACGTAATAATTTTTGTTCGTTTTAAGTTTTGAATGTTACTTTCAGTTAAAAAAACGTTTTTTTTTTTAACTTGAGAAATATTTAAAGTGACTTTTTCAACATTTTTCGTATGCTGGGCTTGTTTAGTTGAAAAACATTTGCTTTAGGCTGCTCTTAAACATTAACCTTGCCTAATAACACATATTCAAGGAATACTAATCAAAAACACTAATATACCTTCCAATACCTTTTTCATTAGTTTGGAAAATACTTTTTTGGTGGTATTTTCATTGATGTCTTTCTTATATTTTTGTTGAAAAGGCAAAGAAAAGTACAAACTTTCCCCATCTCCTAGATTTTGGAAAATACTTTGTTGGGGGTATTTTCATTGAAAATACCTTTTTTGCGGGTATTATCATTGAAAAATACCTTGTTTGGTATTATTAGTGGACTAAGCTTCCAAGAATACATTTTAACCCCTCCACCACTAAATTTTGATGAATTGGTGTCACGGTTGTAAGCCCACCACAGTGACTTTGAGTAGTCTTTAAGCGATAATGGTCCCATAATGCGTAGATTTTGAAAAATACATTTTTATAGGGGAATACCTATGGTATATTCATCGTTTATTCCTGAGCCACCTTTGTTGGTAAATAATCAAAGATTTACGAATGATATGTTTTTCTTGTTTTTAACGTTGTGCTTGTACTAATGTAGCTGAATATTGGAATGTCAGGCATTTTGAAAAGCTTATATTGACACTAACTTGTTCCCACCCATGATCTGCTAATGTTATATCTTCGTATCTTTCGCCAGACGAATTATACAGGCTGGAAAACTGCTCTTCCAAGTTTTAATCTCTTTGATACAAAAAAAAAAAAAAAAAAAAAAAAAAAAAAAAAAAAATCAGATCAAACCTTGATTCTAGTTGGTCGATCATAAAGTTTGCTTTGGAAAATTGAACATTGATCAGCTCCGTTAGTTGCGCCCAGGGTAAGTTATTGATGCAGTAGTTTTATTTAATTTTGATTTATCCTCAACTGTGGCTATAATTTGGCTCGGGCATTGATTATTGGTTAATTGAATCAATTTTTTTGTTGAAATCGGGGATAAGAAAGTTTTTAATAGCACCTTAAACACTTTTGAAATTAAAGGATTTTGATTGACAATTAAAATTTGAATCTCTGTTCACGTTTCTTCTCTGCATTTAGAGATTGATATATAACCTGAGGAAAATATAATTCTTTAATCAAAACTTTTTGTCGTCTTACTTAGCGAAAACATACATAGAAAACATACGATTTTTGAAAATTTTCTGAATTTAGAATCCATACTAAAATTACCTGAATTCAGTTTTTACTGAATATTTATAATTCAAGTGCTAAAACCTGCTGGAAGAGTACCCTCATTTTAGAAAATAATCCATATAATCCTATATTATCTATCCATAGATATCTATATATAGATATCCATATTATCTATGGATTATAGATAAGTCTATAATCCATCCGTCCATGCATCATTCCTAGTGTAAAACTGAGGTAGATAGTCATAGAACCAAGGGATTAAAGATCGGATTGATTTGAGGTTGACGCGTGACGGACAATGTTCACTCGACTTCTATTCAAAATGGGGGACTATAAGAAATTTGTTCATACCCGTTTTTGTTACGTTTTTACGAGTTAGCCAAAAATTGGGGGGGGGGATCGAGGGTTCAAACCCCATAACCATCCCTGGATACGACCTTGATTGTGGAAGAGCACCCTCATATACGAAATTCCTGTGATTGAGCATCGATGGGTTTCTTCATTATTACCATATAACATGGTAATATGTTATACCGTAATTTACCGTATAATATGGCAACATATGATGATTTATCATATAGTATAGAAGAATACCCTCATATTCGAAATAGCTGTGATAGAGTACGAAGGAATTTCTTTGTATTTACCATGTAATAATCTTATCGGAAAATCACGATTTCATAATTTTATTAGTCAAATATCCGTTTCTGAATAGTAATATATTCCTGTTTGATTTTTTAGTGTGGGGCTCTTTTTTTATCCCGGACCATTTATCAATTTTTTATAATGTTTAATTTACTTATCTGTTTTCATTTATTTTATTTCTTTAACTTTTTTTTATTTTGAGATATAATTTAAGTATATTTGTGTATCCCCCAATCCTCCCTCTGTACAGGCCATGGAGCCTTTAAGGGTAAAAGAGTCGTATGCCTTTTCTATTTATGAATATAATTGTATATGTTTATTTATGCATGAGCATTAATGTTCTTTTCTTAACTTGTTCATATCCTTTTGTAAACGTATTCCCTTGTAGATACATTGCACTCTACCCGTACAAGCCTCAGAAACCGGATGAGATTGAGTTGAAAAAAGGCTCACTTTACAATGTTATTGAAAGATGTCGAGACGGGTGGTTTATCGGAGAAAGTATAAGGTCTCGGCAAACTGGTGTTTTTCCAGGAAACTATGTACAACCTCTTCGAAATAGAAATGGAACCTTAAATTCCACTGCACCCCGAGATTTTATACAGAAAAGCCCAACAGTAAGTTAATTTTGGTTTCTTCTTCACCTGATATATATATATATATATATATATATATATATATATATATATATATATATATATATATATATATATATATATATATATATATATATATATATTATATATATATATATATATATATATATATATATATATATATATATATGTATATATTATATATATATATATATATAATATACATATATATATATATATATATATATATATATATATATATATATATATATATATATATATATATATATATATATATATATATATATATATATATAAATATATAATATATATATATAAATATATATATATAAATAAATATATATATATATATAAATATATTTATATATGTATATATTGACACGCAGAAACTTTGGTACGTCAAATCATCTTCCCATCGCAAATTGTCGATACTGGTGGGATTTCTACTAAAATCAGATTACCTCTCTGAGAGGTTTTTGGGCTTATCATAGGAAGCGCAATAGCGCTACCTAGGTAAAGAGCGATATGGGCACAATTTATTATTTGTTTATTTTGTTCGGTTTTAGACCAGGGCACTTCGTATCGAAGAAGCTGTCGTAGAAACTTTGAAAAGGGCTCATTTGATTGGAAAATGAAAGGGCTAGGGCTCTTTTCAATAGTCAAAAGTGATTAGAGGGCAACTAATACCACTCCCACGCCCGCTATTTCTCCAAACACATCCAATCAAAATTTTGAGATAGCCATTTTGTTCAACGTAGTTAAAAGGTCCTGAGATAATGTGTTTGAGGATGACAATCCCCGCAGCCCTCACGGCAAGGATTTTAAGTTATGCCCTGGGGGTATATAAGGTTTGTATAGAAAGGGAATCAGATAAACTTCAAAGGGAGATCATTTGATTGGTAATCAGAAGTTCTAGTGCCCTCTTTAAGATTCAGAGTGATCCAAGGATCACTAGTGCCCTTTTTAATAGACGAATGTGATTGAAGGGCAACTAATCTCCCTTCCACGCCCACCATTTCCCTGACACAGTCTATCAAAATTTTGAGATCACACATTCTTCAAGTGATTGGAGGGTCGATACTCCCCCCCCCCCTACAACTCGTATTTCCCCCAAATCCATCTGATAGAAATCTTGAGATGGTCATTTGTTGTCGTAGAAACTTCGGAAAGGACTCAGTCGATTGGAAATTGAAAATGCTAGTGCCCTTTTTGAGGGTCAAATGTGATTGAAAGGCAACTAACCCCCCTCCCACGCCCATTATTTTCCCAAGCACATCCATTTTGTTCAACGTAAATTAAAGATCCGAAAATTATGTTTTAAGGATGAATCCCCCCCAGAGCCCTCGGGGCAAGGGTTCCCGAAATGTATCTGATAGAAATTTTGTGATGGCTATTTGTTGTCGTGGAAACTTCGAAAAAGGTTCATTCCATTGGAAATTGAAAGGGTTAGTGCTCTTTCTAATTGTCCAAAGCGATTGGAGGGCAACTAACCCCCCTCCCAAGCCCACCATTTCCCCAAACACATCCAATCAAAATTGTGAGATGACCACCTGCTGACGTAGAAACTTCGAAAAAGGCTCATTCGATTGGAAATTGAAAGAGTTAATGCCTTTTTTATTAGTCAAAAGTGATTGGAGGGCATCAACCCCTCCTCTACGCCCATCAGTTCCCAAAACACGTTAAATCGGAATTTGGAGATAGCCATTCTGTTCTGCGTAGTTGAAAGGTCTGGAAATTGTGTCTTTGACAACCCCCATACATTCTCAAGGTCAGAACATAATTTGTACTTTACTGAAAAAAAAATGGCTGTGGATTTTTAGTTTAGTATACATATATATGATAGACATTCCTTAAAGTTTTAATAATCTTTATTTATTAAATTTGTAAAAGTTAAAACATTTCAAACGTGTTTGTCGTTCAATGTCGTAGGATGAAAGGATTAGAATGGATTAGAGTGTTCAACGGGGAAGTGAACGCAAAGTTATGTCTTTTTATGTCTATGCAGCGCTATTGCGCTGCCTATGAAGTAAAGAATTGAGTATGAAGTATGTGAAGTAAGTGTAAATTACTAGTAAATTAAATGTAATTAATGACTATGTAATTAATGTAAATGACTATGAAGAAAGTAAAGAGCGATACGGACACAAAGTATTATTATTATTTTTTTTAGACAGGGCACATCGTATTGAAGGAGTTGTAGAAACTTCGAAAAGGGTTCATTCGCTTGGAAATTGAAAGGGCTAGTGTCCTTCTTAAGAGTCGAAAGTGATTGGAGGGCAACTACCCCATCCCCCACCCACGCCCACCATTTCCTAAAACACATTCAATCAAATTTTTTAGATACTTATTTTGTTCAACATTGTAGAAAGGGCCGGAAATTGTGTCTTTGAGGTTGACAACCCCTCTACAGCCCTCAGGGCAAGGGTTACATGTTATGCCCTGGGGGCATATAATTTATACATAGAAAGGGTGATCGTATAAACTTCGGAGGGGATCATTGGATTGGTAATCAAGAAGTCCTAGTGCCTTTTTTAAGATTCAGAGTGATCGAAGGGCGGATACCCCCCCCCCACACTTCATGTTTTCCCGAAATGCATCTGATCGAAATTTTGAGATGACCATTTGTTGTATTAGAAACTTCAAAAAGAGCTCAATCGATTGGAAATTGAAGGGGTTAGTGCTTTTTTATGAGTCGAAAGTGACGGGAGGGAAACTAACCCCCTTACCAAGCCAATCATTTCCCAAAACTCATCCGATCAAAATTTTTGAATAGCCATTTTTTTCAACGTAATTGAAAGGTCACGACATTATGTCTTTAAGGATGGCAACCCCCCCCCCCAGAGCCCTCAGGGCAAGTATTGTAAGTTGTGCCCTGGGGCATATAAGATATATATAGAAAGGGTGATCTTATAAACTTCGGAGGGGGCTCATTGGATTGGTAATCAGGAGTTCTAGTGTCCTTTCTAAGATTCAAAGTAATCAAAGGGAGGATCCCCCCCCACACCTCGTATTTTCCCGAAATGCATCAGATAAAAGTTTTGAAATTGCCATTTGTTGTCGAAGAAACTTCGAAAACAGCTCATTGGATTGGAAATTGAAAGAGCCCGTGCCCTTTTTAATAGTCAAAAGTGGTTGGAGGACGATTAACCCCCTTCCCACGCCCACCAGTTCCCCAAACACATCCAATAAAAATTTTTGAGAGCCATTTTGTTCAACTTAATTGAAAGGTCTGCAAATTATGTCTTTGAGGATGACAACCCCCCTCCCCTCCCACAGCCCTCAGGGCAAGGGTTGTAAGTTGTGCCCTGGGGGAATTCAAGGTTTTTATAGTAAGTGTTGTCGTAGAAACTTCAAAAAGGGCTCAATTGATTGGAAACTGAGAGGGCAGTGCCTCTTTTAATAGTCGAAAGTTATTGGAGGGTAACTAAAACCCCCTTCCACTCCCACCATTTTTCCAGACACTTCCCCAAACCAAATACGATTGATTTTTTTTTTCACTTTTTCTACTTTCATTAATGAAAAATTATAAAAAATTTTACGAAGAAATGTCAGTATATGTCAATTCAACTGACAATTTATGCTCTTTTTTTTTCAGCAAAGCGCAAATTGTGTTCTGGTCTCGAGAAGTTATAGGGGTTATCAGCCCTACTCATGTTAATTTTTGCTTGTTTTTAGTTTTACTCGGCTATTTATTGTAATTTCTATTCGTTTTGAGTTTCATGTATTTACTGATAGTGATTTGTGGTAGTTTTACCCTTGGAAGATTATTTGACTTTATTTCTGCTCAATCTTGGCTTAATTAAGCTCTTTACTTTTCTTTGAAAAACTTGTCTTTTGGAAAAGTTTTTTAAATTATTCATATAATAAGGCCTTTGGGATAGACAAAATCCCCTTGAATTTGGGGGTAGGGTTTGTAAGCTTTGCCCCAGGGGCATGTAAGGTTTTTATGGAAGAGGTGGTCGTGTTAACTTTAGGAGAAGCTCATTTGATTTGAAATTTATAGTTCT
This sequence comes from Artemia franciscana, assembly GCF_032884065.1. Taxonomy (NCBI): domain Eukaryota; kingdom Metazoa; phylum Arthropoda; class Branchiopoda; order Anostraca; family Artemiidae; genus Artemia; species Artemia franciscana. Next base: position 49,426,962 of record NC_088865.1, read on the forward strand.
AGTTCCCTTTTAAGAGTCAAACATAATGGAGAGCAACTAGTCCCCCTGAAATTCTCTTTTTCCGAAACAAATTCAATTGAGATAGCCATTTTTATTACCAATAGTCCAAAAATCTTGTAACAATGTCTTTAGGGTGGACACAATCTTCCAGTGCCCATGGGCAAGGGTTTTAAGCTATGTCCCGGGGCATATAAGGTTTTTACGGAACGGTTGGTCATATAAGCTTTGGATCGGATGGAGCTCATTTGATTGGAATTCGGAAGTTTTAGTGCCCTTTTTAAGAGTCAAAAATGAATGGAGAGCAATTAGCCCTCCCTCCCCGACCTTATCATTCCCCAAAACATATCCAATCGAAATTTTAAGAGAGCCATTTTGTTCAGCATTGTTGAAAGGTCCAGTAGTTATGTCTTTGGAGATGTCAACCTCCCCACAGTCCTCAGGACAAGGGCTGTAAGTTAGGCCATTTGTTCATTGTTTACACATAGTATATGTTATTGAGAAAGCTATGCATGTTTGAACTTACTTTCCAATAAGACGAAGGGTATGCAGGTGAACCTTTCGGAGAATGTTGAGGGGTTTGTTGAACTAAATTACAACACGTTATGTGTATATGGATTGTCAAAAGGTTGCAACTATAATTTTAGTTGGTTTTGAATTCAACATACAAATAGCAGCCCATACCATGGATTCTTATAGAAACAAACTGAAAAGATGTAAAATTTAATTTTTTCCATGAAAAAGACTATGTCGATAAAAAACGAACAAAAATTAATTTAAAAAACAACTTTTTCCACATAAAAAGTTCTTCAAAGAAAATTAACGAGCTCCATTAAGCCAAGAGTGAACAGAAATAAAGTCAAATAGCGTATAACTACCACAAATCACTATCAATAAATCAATGAAAGTCAAAACGAACAGAAATTACAGTAAATAGCCGTGTCAAACTCAAAACGAGCAAAAATTAACATGAGTAGGGCTGATAACCCCCATGCCTTCTCAAGATCTGAAAATAATTTGCACTTCACTGAAAAAAAGACCGTGGATTGTTAGTTTAATTGACATACACTGATATTTTTTCCTTAAAGTTTGGATGATTTTCTATTTATGAAACTAAGAAAAGTGGAAACATTTGAAACGTATTTCGTTTTCAGTAAAGCGCAAATTTTGTTCTGGTCTTGAGAAGGCGTGGGGGTTATCAGCCCTACTCCTGTTACTTTATTTCTACTCACGACTTTATTTCTGATCACTCTTGGCTTAATGGAGCTTTTTACTTTTCTTTGAAAAAAGTGGTTTGGGGAAAAAGTTTTTTAAATTAATTGTAAAAAAAAATGTATCTTGGGCAATCCGTTTTTTTTGCCTGCCTGTGGTTTAACCGTGTTATAGATTCGGAATCAGCTGCTGCTACCACTAGCAATTTAATGTAGCGTGCTTGAGGTCAACATAGATTTGCACATTTCCTTTCTATCCCACTTTGTCAGAGCTCCACTCTTTATCTCCATTCTACTAATGTGGAATTATCTTTCTATACTCTTCTTATTACATCCTCCCACTCCCTCCTCCCACTTCGTCCAAGGACGTTTGGTGCCAGCCGGGTTTGCCGAAACTACGATTTTAGCCAGCCTGTCATATGTCATACTTAAAATATGACCTAAAAAGCTCAACCTTTCTTCTTCTTTCTTACAGGCCTACATAGTGGAAATGCAACAGTATTTTTTTCATACAGTTAAATGTTTAATATACAGTTGTATAACCGGGCTCTTAGAAGTATTTTTAGACAAATCTTATAGTGTATCTTCTAATATTTTACGAACCGCCTATGTTACATAACCACACGAGACAACTTTCAATGTCGTTGTTTCTAGAATTATGATTTTAGTCCTAAAATTCGGCTTTGTTAGTACTGGTAATGCTGCCTAGATTAGGGAAGCTCTTTACTCGGTCATTTCTTTTTCGTACCTATCATCACCTGTTCATCCTCATTTATTCCTGATCCAGACGACTTTTTAATGTTAATTTTGAAACTTATTCTTATATGGTGAACCCTCAAAACTTTAGAATAGTCATTCACATCGGTTAATAGTTTTGCGCCAAACACTCAAATCCTCTGCATAAACTAGTTCTACAAAAGTATTAACTTTCTATTTGATACCCTGTCCTCCCGCGCTCATGCGTAAATACTTGAATTACATTATATTTTGTTGTCACTCCGGCTCCTAATTTAGCTCTTTCATTTTTGAATTTTTTTTCTCACGATTGAAGCTATTAAATCGGTTTATCGTGTGCAGAGGGCTGGATTGTGTGTGGTGGGGGTGCTCATCAAATCATGGTGATGTTATCTAGCATCGATATAAAGTCAAAGATCCATTCTGTAAACGGCTTCTTTAGGCACCAAAGGATGTTTAAAATATCAAAGGATCTCAAAAAGTGTACTAGCTGTCATGCTCCTCCGTCACCTTTTCAGAACACCCAGAATTTAATGTAGAAATCATTAACAGGAAAAATAATGATTATTGAAATATAATTTTTAAGATAAAGTCAGATTCTTTCAATCTTGATAATCAGGACGTAGATCAAAATTTGAAGTGGTTAAGTGTAGCCCTGAATAAGAGGAGTAAATAATGTAAAAATAAGATAAATAAAGAGCACGGCATCGGACTTTACAGTCGCTACTGGCAGTGCTGATTTCCGGTTCCTGGCCCTTCTGCCAGGAAGCGCAATGGGGGGGGGGGGGGGGCTGGGGTCCTACCATCCTGTGCTTTCGGACACCCTCCCTGTTCACCTTCCCCAAATTTCCCCAGCTACCCATTTAGATCTGGGTCGACTCTGGCTGAGCTTACAGAGTCATGCCAATGAACTCCGTCCCAAACAAAATAATTGGGTACACTAGGACTCGAACCCTCGCCATCTCAGACGAAGAATCCTAAATCCGGCGCACCAATCCACCCGGATAGAAACGCTTGGGAGGAGTAGATAGGAGGAGTAGTTGAGTGTTTCTTGTGTTTTCCCTTTTTTCGTACAGTTTAATTGTTTTGACGAGTTTTGCCTTTTCCCCCAAAATGCAAGCCTCCGCAATAGTGTCTGTGTATTTCCTTGCACATGTTGGATTATCCTTAGTCATGCACACTTTTTTTTAACGCTATATTATTACCATATAATATTACCATATTTTTATCTTTACGGTTCTTACCAGAGGATTGCTCGAACGTTGCTTTACTAGAGGGATCAATCGTAAATGAGGGATCTCAAAACGGACAATAATATCTAAAAATTTATTAGGTTACAGCAGACTGCCCTCCATTGCTATGGCGATATTTGACTTCTCTCGGTAAATCATGAAAAAAAAAACTATTGGTATTATGTAATAAAGATGTCAGCAGGAGCATCATCAAATATGGGGGCATCCCTTCCCAAATGTTTCCAGCCAGCCCAGTAAAAAATTTGATTAGATAGAATAGTGGCGAGAACTCCCCGTATTGTACTGTTTTTTCTTCTTCTTTTTTTTTGGGGGGGGGGAATGGGCATTAGTTTCAGTGATAGCGTTATAGCAGTAACAAATGGGTAAATGGGCATGGGAAGAAAGCTGTCTTGAAGATGAGGGAAGGGTTCTACGAACGTCCTATACGTCACCATGCTCCTTAACTATTACTAATCGCGAACTTTATTTTCAATGTCGTACTTTATGCATAAACCAGAGTTAGCTGAGATGCAAATTATTTTATTCTAGTACAGTGAAAACTATCCTTGAAAGCCTTTATGTTTAAGAAATTCGTGCATGTGCATATGCAAAAAAAAGAAGACAAAACCGTAAATTCAAATATTTAAATCAGTAATGACTTAGTTTTCTGTACTTAGGGCGAAATTTTCACTCAAATATTTTAAGGTTTACAGTATTACACCCATTTATCTTCATGTATTATCATTGGAGCTGTAACTTGGTTATTATGTTTTTTTAAATACAATGTTTTAAGGCAAATAAGGAAAATGTTCTAGAACAGTTTTGATAGTCTTTATTACATCTAAATCTTTTTCAACTACTGAATAGGATAAAGATAAAAATGGCAATTACTATTTTTTATCTGATCAAAAAGGCCCAAATGGTTATATCCATAGATCTTTATGTACTATAGTGGGGGGCCGTAATTTCAAGTCTTCCAGTGTGTGTTTGTGTTTTGTTTTTTTTTAGATACCGTATTAAAAGGTAAAGAATACAAAACTTCATTTAATCTGATGTTCAGAGGAAACTAGGATTAATGATTCTTTTACAGTGTACCGTAAAATCTTTCACATTAGTGCAACTTAAGACTTTATCTTATATCATCTAATCTTACGGTACAAACTTTATCCGTAGCTTAAGAAGCATCAGGTGGACTCGAGTTCCACCAAAAACTCTACGTTACTTAAGTTTATGTTACGTTGTGGTAAATTCAACATAGTAGCAAGGAAAGGGAATCAGGCGATTAGCAGTTAAATAAATTTGCAAGTAAATTGATAAAACATTTCTTGAAAGTCTTTCACGCTTGATCTGAGCCTGAATCTTATTGATTAGTTTGCTTATGATGATTGTCATGGTTTTATGGATTTTTACTTTATTCTAGTATGAAAGAACTTCTTTAAATATGAGAAGTCGTACTTAACGTAACGTAATTTAACCAATTAGCATACGTAGTGTGAAAGCTGCTTAAGAATAAGCGTGGATGTACGTGTGTGTGCGCTCGTAATGCAAGCTTCTGGTGCATCGCCAAGCTCATGATCAATGGAAAGAGGCACTCAAACCAATTCAGTTGACATTCTTGTCACACGGAATTAATGCAAGGCTGTGTTTAGTCATAGTGTTTGAAGGTTAATGGTGTTCCTGTTACTAAACTTATCTACAAAATTTGTTGGGTTGAACAGTATATGTAATGATTATTGTACGAACTTTCATTGCGGGTATATATACCTGCAATTCCCCCCCCCCTCGTTTATGTATCTCATTAGGAGCTATTTTGAGTATAATTTTAATTATAATTTAATTCCAGGCTATTCAGCAAGAAAATACTCCTCAGATGGGAAACTCATCTCCTATCGTAGCCCCTCCTAAGCACAACCGAAGACACACAACGGCACTTGTTCCAAATGGCCGTCGTGGCAAAGTCAATGCTCCAGAACTTCCACCAAGGACTTCTTTGCAGAAGTAATCTTCTTTTATTTTTGAATTATAACTTTTTTTTCTTTTTCTTTTTGATACTTTTTAAAGGTTGAAATAGGGGCAAGTAATGAAAAATCTTGTTGAAGTGACTTGAATGCTGTCAGTACGAGTGGTGTGGGGCTACGAGCTTTGAAAATTGTGTTTGCAATTATTTGAAATGTTCCTGAGTTTAAAAATTTTTTCCGTAAATTACGAAGGGGGTTGTCCTCTGGCGTAATTTTAAAGGTATTTTGACCTCACACGCTTCCCCCATAAAAGGGGAAACCATCTTGGGCGAGAGCTATCGACGAACCCTAGCTTTGGCAAAAATATTTTGATGTCCTTAAGAAATAAAATAAATTAAATGTTGTTTTTTTTACATTTACCTGAGTAAAAGTTGTACCTTAAGGAATGTTAGCTTTGGCAACAACCGTTTTTGAGGGCCTTTTTATCAAGAACTAAGGTTAACTGGCTTGCATTTTATCATCTCGAGTACAAAAGTTGTGTATCAAGAAACTCTTAGCAAAGGACTTGGACAATACCCATTTCAGTGAATATAAATAATTTCTTAAACCACATTGGCCTGCCATAATATAAAGAAGAAACGGTCAAATTTTCTTTTTTTTAAGGCCAAACGAAAATACTGAAAAACCTCACAAAACGAATATTTCGAGAGGGCAACAGCCTCTCTTCTCCAGCGCAAACAACATTCATATTCAAGGAAAATGCCGACGAAAAAAACAACAAAACAAACGTGGAAAGTCAATGAAAAAAACAAAATTAAAAGTTGAGTAAAATTCAATAAAAGCCAAAATTAAAAGAATTAGAACCAAATACCTAACAAACATAAAGCAAGTCACTCACCAATATGCGCCGTTTGCACGAAATCCAAAAATCTGAACTACCATCTACGGATACTGTTCGCTAGTATCAGAGACATCTAAGTGAATATGCCCACCGTATTTAGTTCAAGTACTTCTATTTCTTTTTTATTGATTCGATTTTATCGATATGTTATGTATGGCTTGTATTTATTAAGGAATAAGATTGATTGATAATCTGGTACTTAGAAAATAGAAAGATAAGACAAGTCTGAAAGAAAATGGTGCTTCTTTTAGGCTTAGATACAGTAACACACCACATAAATTTTAAATAGAACTTTTTTAAATAAAAGTTCCTTCAATCTACAAAATACTTCAAGATAAAACCCGACTTAACAAAATATATTGAATTGAACCTTACTTTGAATATTTGAAAGTTTTACTCTTACTTTGTTATGATAATTAGGTCTATAAACTATGAAATAGGGAGATATGTGCTTTCAGCTAGAGAAAGTAGGTTAATCTGAGACTTTGTAACAAGACCTTTCGTCAACCGGAATCTTTGACCTTGTACAATGAAAACAAGCCGTGGTGATTTTTTCTTCAAAGATATGAAATGTAAATACAGTTAAGGAAAATGGAGCTTTATTGATTTAATGATAATCGATAGAATTGAGAAATAATATATATATATATATATATATATATATATATATATATATATATATATATATATATATATATATATATATATATATATATATATATGATAATACTGAAAAATAAAAAAATTACACTTCTAATGAAAATAAGTAGATGATAGCTGTTTTTTTTTCACAAAACTCAAAAAACCACTCACAAAACATGACCCAGAAATAATAACATAACTCATAAAACAGCACCCATAAACATAGCGCATAAATATCTATTTTATTACAGAAATGACGACATAACTGTTTTTCCATTAAATGAGACAATTAAGGGAAAAATTTGTTCTATTTTCTTTAGATCGTCTAAGAAATCGGTCGTATTGTTGATCCATTTTAACAGTAATATCAAATATCCCGAATTTTCGTATAATATAACTATTTTTGAACCATAGTGGAATTCCAAGAAAATATTTACAACATCAGAAAAAGTAAACGCGGATACGCTTTTTATCACTTATTACTCAAAAACTTCAGGAATGGAACAAAGAAAAATACATGAGGTGCAAACATTGAATTATAAATTATAGCAAGTGTTTGTTTTATCAAAACGACCTTTCACCCTGACTAGCAGGCCGTATGTTTTCCTAAGTTTTCCCGACACAGATGATAACACCAACTCCCGCGTAGCTTTAATTGACGGACCAAAAGGCAAAGGGGCTAAGAACTGACCCTTGTTTAACTCCACGACGTAAATAAATTCGGTCTGAAAGTCGCCCTACCGAAAAGATTCTCACAGATGAATTACCATACCAGCCCGACAAACACTGGCCTATAAATGGGATCATTCCACTGCGCAACAGTGACAAAAAAGCGTGTTTATGCAACATACTATCAAACGCTTTTGAAATATCAACTCCACATAAAAATAATTGTTTTTTAATCTTATGGTGGTGTTCCAATATTTTTAGAATTATTGCGTGTGTGTTTTGAACCCCTGCACCACTTCGAAAACCCAACTGATGATCCCCCACATCACATTTTGTTATAGTAACTAGTAATATATAGTAACTAGTAACAAGAACAACTTATATTGGAAACTACAATAATATTAATAGGGGTAAGGTAAAACAGTCACAATAGATAGGATGAAATAAAATAAAAATACTAAAAAATGTTAATTAAATGACCAATTTCTCTTGCTCGACCCTCTCGAAATTTTGGTAGTTATTTTGTATTCCAAGCCTTCATCGAAAAATGTTCGTCTTCAGGGAATAAATGTTTTCACTTTGATTTTATGTGCATTGTTTTGCTACCAATAGGCTTTTTTTGACGTTAATCATGACTTTATTTGTAATTTTTTAATATTGAATTCCGATCTCAGTATTCCTGTTTCTCTTTAGGTCTCCTACTAACTCAACCCCTAAGAGACTCGTTCCATCTCCCAAAAGTGCTCCATCCAGTAGGCGTGGCTCTAGATGCGAGAATGATATACCAGGTAACCGATTGATGTCTCCAAGAAAATTAAATGGACGGAATTTGGAAACAGAAATTATTCCTAAAATCGCAGAAAAGGTATTTTTTTTTCATCTCCAAATTTTAGTAGTTCTTTTTTCCATTTTTTGAATGACATCTTCTTATTTTTGTGGGCTTTTAAAAATTTTTAATTAATATCCTGCTGAAATAAAGTGCAGCCATTGAAAAATTGACGGAACTGCAGACAAAAAACGCAAATGGAACAAAATTTGAATTTTTTTAAAGACAAATTTGCAAGCTCAACCAAAAATGGTTTGTCTAATTCCCAACGTCCAGCACAAATATGACCTTGGTGCTATGTTTTAATTTCAGCTATTGCTTAACAAATTCGTTCAAATTTTTAATTGGTTGCCATTTATTTTTCTAAATTTTTTTTACACAAGCTGCAACAAAAACCAGGTTTTGCAAATGGTGTACTCACTTGTATTTGATTGTCTCAATAAAGATTCTTCTTACCTTAATAATGACATTTAATGATTTTCCACCTTTTCTCATTTCAAAAAAAGTCTGCCTTAACTCTTCACTCTGATTTACCAATCACAAAGGTTGCGTTTAAAAGTTCAGCGTAACTCAACACCCTAAAATAGGAGCAGGATATATTACTGGTGCTGTAGTCGTGGATAGTTTTGGGTTAAATTTGGTAAAAACAATACCAAAAATGGTGTGTCTAATTCCCAACGTCCAGCACGAATATGGCCCTGGTGCTATGTTTTAATTTCAGCTATTGCTTAACAAGTTCGTTCAAATTTTTAATTTGTTGCCATTTATTTTTACTAAATATATTTTTACACAAGCTGCAACAAAAACTAGGCTTTTCAAATAGTGTATTCACTTGTATTTGATTGTCTCAATAAAGATTCTTCTTACCTTAATAATGACATTTGATGACATGATATTAATGGCACAAAAGGCTTCTGGGCCCATGGCTGTAAACGAAATAGTAACAGGTAATAAATAATTGAACATCTTATCAACATAGATATTTACATACAACTAGCCCTCAATATCCCATAATTTACAGGGCGCTCTATTATTGCTCTATTATCCCTCCAGTCTTCTATTAGTATCATAAATTTCACTCCCAATCAGCCGCTCTTCATCATGTTTCTCATACCCAAATCTGGGATGTTCATCAAACCCAAAGATGCTGTTTCTTAAGCTTTTCAACGTTTGACACCCACACGTCAAATAGAACATACTTTTGTTCATAAGGTGAGAATAAGGGTCTTATATTTACCTTCCTAATATATTTTTTCTTTCGCTGTAAGGCAAATAATCTGGCCTTAATTCATTAACTCACATTATATCATCCCCTTTTGTATCCACCTTAAAAACAATCGAACCTCCCCACGTCTTTTTACCTGACCATGTATTTTTAAAGATTATGAATAATGGATATAATCCTATAAGTAAAAAGATTATAATATATAATAATAAAAATATGTATTCACAAAGATTATAATTATACAGAATATAAGAAGATAACGAGGAATTTTCTGAAGACAGTGAATAAATTGTAATGTGTAATCTAAACGAGTACTTCGGCTATATAACTAACTGTCGTCTTAGCAAAAATCAAAAGACGAGACTGGAGGAAAAGATGCTAATGACACTACACCTCTATCGAAATTTGTATATATATATCTTTTTTTTTGGGAGGGGGGGGCTTTCACTTTGAAATTTCTAATCGATGAGTTTCCTTAGCAAGTCAGTTTTTTCTGTGTTTTAACATTGTATTTTCTTAAAGACGGCTGTTGGTCATTTAGCCGAGATATTCGCTTAGACTGTATAATACATTTTATTCACATTCAGAAAATATATTTTTTAAAGATTTTAAATTATTTATTGTCTTAAACCACTTTCAATGTCCCATTTTACAAATAATTTATTCTCAAAATCTATACCAAGATTTCTCAAGATTCATCTGAGCTATCAAGACGAAGAATTCACTTACAAGTTACTTGTTGGGTCATACAAGAACCTATCTTTTTATCTATTTTTTCCTTGTTGCATATTTGTAGGTACCTCATTCTTCACGCTAAAGTTTTTTTAGTACTTTAAAAGAGCTTCTTATTCTATTTAAACGTCCCTTGTGGTTCGGGAATTTCTCCGAAGGAATTTGGACAAGAAAATAAAATTTTAGGAGAAAGAGCCTCCCTCACATGCGGAATAATTTCGGTTCATCTTTAGTTTTAATTTTGGCTCCTTACTTTCAGTTGAGAAACTTTTTTTATTTAATTTCCGATTATTTTCAAATAATGCTGGGAAATTTTCCCCTCTCTTCCATGGAAAATCCCCTCACCTCCCCCCTCCACGAAAAATTATTTCATTGAAAATTCCTGTCATTTACTCCTCCCTCCCCCAGACAATTCCATCATCGCTGAAAATTCTTCCTGAAAAATTTTCTGTGGTTGTGCAAAATTCTCCTTGGTCTACTTTCATTTGAAAAAAGAGTTATTTTCCATTTATTTTCTGATCATAGATATGTTCGAACTCCCCCTCCTAATGAAAAGCTTCACCCACGAAACATTCTCCCAGGAAAAATTTCTGCCGCGAAAAATCCTCCCCCTCACCCTTACAGAAAAATTTCCCAGGCAATTCCAACCCTACTGAAAATTTATCTTGGACAATTCCTTTGGAACATCTGCACATGTAAAATTGAGTTGTCAAAGAGAAATTAAAACAAAGAAAAAGAATTCCGTATTGGAATTCACAATGGGGGAATGTTCCCCCATTGTGAAATTTTTTTATACTAAAGTTTACCTCCGGGAACATTCCTTCCCGCGAAAAATCCCTTCCTTTTCTGAAAAGTGTCTATATAGTTCCCAATAACAAAAACTCTTTGTAAAAAAATGTGTAAATTCCGAAACCTATCCCCAAGGGCTGTGGAGGGAGAGGCATAATTGTTGGACCTTTCAACTATGCTGATCGAAATGGCTATCTAAAAATTTTGTTCGGATGACTTTGGGGGAAAAGGGGGGTGGTATAAAGGCTAATTGCTCTCCCAAATTTATTTTCACTTGAAAAGAGCACTGGAATTTTTGTTTTCTGTTCGAATGAGCCCTCTCTCGATATTCTGGGATCATTGGTTGGATACCGTCACCGCTGAAAAAAACATGCATCCGTGATCTTTCTTCTGGTTAAAAAAAAATACAAAACTTTATATTTACGGGAATGGGAGCTTGAAACCTCTACAGCAGGGTTCTCTGATACGCTGCATGTGATAATATGACGTTCATTAAGATTCCTTTTTGAGTGTGTTTCCCCCTTTTTTGAAAATTGTGTTAAAATGGCTATTATTGAAAATGCTGTCGCAAGGTCGCAGAGAGATGCTTAGCAAATAAACGTTCAAATCGGGATAAGTTGGTTTATATAGACAGTGAAAAAAAAAACAGGTACAAAAGTCCAGATATATCGATCACATGTGCAGAGACCGTCATCAGAAGAAATACTAAATAATAAAACTGAAATTAGCATATTTATACAAAACAGAATAAATAACTTTTTGGGTCATTCTCAAAATAATGAACTTTCGGGTTAGTCACAAGATTTTTGTCAGAAAGAGTTCAATGACCAAGTTCATTCAAAGTCTTCATGTAAACTTTCTTCTTCAATCTTGCTCAAATGTAAAACAAATTTCCAATGAAGGTGGCAAAGCCTTCTGTGTCTTGTAATTGCAAACGAAGTGTTGAGTTTGTAGTTGTTTACTTAGGTAAAAGGATAATTAAATAAAAGGACACCTAATTTAAGGCGTTTTGTCGGAAATTCAAGATGCTTAGTGGCTCATTTAAAAACTTCTGATGATATTTTCACGCTTTTTACAAATTTGTCTTTATAATACCATCATAAAGTGCCGTATGGCACCACAATTAACACTTTTTAATAAACGTACCAGTATAACACTATACTATAGTTTTTAGGTCTAAAATCACTTTTTTTTTAAAGAGAGAGAAAATTTATTTTAAAAAACACAAAAAAAATATAAAAAAAAATAAAAATTTGCCAAAAAGCCTTATGGATTGTGCGGCCATTCTCGAAACTACAAAACAAATTAATTATCAATGGATTCCCCTAAAAAGCAAAAAAAGTCACCACTAGAGACCCTGTACTACACTAACCTAATATAACAACACTTTTATGCACTATTTCCCTACTTTATCTATATATAAAGAAAGAAACAAAAAAAAAATCGTAAACCATAGATACCAAAACAATGGTCCTTAAGCAACCCATGAAAAGTCGGCCTATCAGTCTCTTGATTAAGGGGGGGATTTAGAGCTCCCTCTTTTGTAGTAAAATATGTATAACTGATGGAGCTTTTTGATACTTTCAAAACTCAAGGAAAGGTTTCTGTCGGCTTAAATTTTGCTTTTTTATTTGCTGCTTATAGAAGAATGCTTTGAAATTATTATTAGAGTCGCCAGTGGATTCCTCTTAATTTGTCAACAAAAGTCAATTAATTTATAGTCAAATAGATAAAAACAGCCAAGCAAGATCAGAGTAGTCTTAACATCTATTCTTATTGTTGCCGTGAATATGATTATATCAGTGGTTCACAAGAGATTTTGGGCCATGACCCACCAAGGCACATCTAAAATCATGATGCCCCCCTTATGATATTCAAATTTTGTTATTCACATTTTTACATGTATTAACCTAAAGGAAGCTTAAAAGCTCATTGACATGGTATCTATTTTCATTCATCCTCTAGGAATATTTATACCAATGAAAAACATAGTCTGTTTTTTCGAGACCGAGAGAAGGGTATACCCCCCCCCCCCATTTTGTTAAAATGATCATCAGTTTTTGTTTTGTTTTCTTTTTTGTGTTTTGTTTTCTGTTTTTGCAGTTTATTTATCTTATTTATTTATTTTTTGATGATAAGTGAAATATTTTAAAGAAATGGATCGTATTAGATGTCAGCTATGCCTACAGGCCATTGTAGTCTATTTTGTTTTTAGCTGATGAATGAAAGTTTATAGTATTGTTTTTGAATAAAGTTACCTAACTACCTATCTGAATACAACACCTTTTATACAATGTTTGTTGTCATTGCATTACTATCATGTACCTCTTTGGTCTTTAAATGCATATGAACGTGACATTATTTACACGAAAAATGTCTTGTTTTTTTTTTACAATTAAGGCTCTAAAGTATAGTCAGCGAAAGGGTGCAGTTCCTGTATATGACCCACCAAAAAGTTGCCATGCCCCACTGGTGGGGCCTGCCCTTCATGTTGGGAATCATGGGATTAGATAGCATAATTTTTAGAAGATTTTTTAGGATATATTTATGTGTTGTCTGTGTATCTATGTTTTTTATATGTTTATGTGCTTGTAGTACCACAGTATAGATATATAACAGTAGCGTAACGTTTCTTCAGAAATAACACAAATAAAAGCCCACGGAGACGGAAAATATGATTGTGTCACAGCAATAGTTTCAGTTGCGACCATAGCATAGATACATATTCATATGTCATTGCGCGTCTGCGAAGGTGGAGTCATGAATAGGGGTCTATACTGATATGTGTCAAAATTCCTTAATGGAGAGTACAGGACTTTTCGCTACTTTTTGTATATATTTATGTTGTGTATAGCACATACAATAAATATTGTATTAGTTAGATTATTTTGATTTGATTGAAAATGTCTAAACTAAATTCATCAATTAAATTTTTAGATAGGAACTGTTTGTTAATTCTTAGAAATAAGTCAAATGTTTCACAACTTTTCTCTGTTCAGGTTAAGACCATGTACCTTCTGTTCCTATATTTCTTCCTATAAACGAAGTACATTTATATGTTTATATGTACGTGAACTATGTTTATTTAAATCCAATAGGCATGCGTACAACAAGAAAACAAATTGCAAGAATATGATAAAAATCATAAATGTAATATCAAACAAAATAAAACATCAAAAAAGAGTTTAAAAAATAAAATAAAAAGGAAATTAAGTCAAAGAAAATAATTGATAGTCTGATCATATTTTAACAGTTATTTAGAGAGAAAAAAAATTTGACTGCTTTGTGGTTACTCCTTAGTATAATTAAATAAAAAAAAACAAGTTTTTTCAACTGAAAGTAAGGAGCGACATTAAAACTTAAAACGAACAGAAATTACTTCGTATATGAAAGGGGCTGCTTCCTCATCAACGCCCCGCTCTTTACGCTAAAGTTTTTTACTGTTTTAAAAAGAAGAGTTGAGAGAAAGAGTCAAACTATAGCGTAAAGAGCGGGGCGTTGATGAGAAAGCAGCCCCTTTCATATACGAAGTAATTTCTGTTCGTTTTAAGTTTTAATGTCGCTCCTTACTTTCAGTTGAAAAAACTTGTTTTTTTTATTTAATTTCTGAACGTTTTTGAATCAATGCATGTTTTGATTTTGGCTCTCCGCAGAGAAATAATTAAAACGAAATTTGCATTTTTTTTTTTTTTTGGCTAAATGGCTTTCTCATAATTTTGATCGAATGATTTTGAGAAAAAAGAGTGGGGGAGGAAGCCTAGTTGCCCTCCAATTTTTTGGTTAATAAAAAAGGCAACTAGAACTTTTAATTTTTTACGAATCTTTTTATTAGTAAAAGATATACGTAACTTAAACTAGCTTACGTAAAGAATTTTTTATTCTCATGTTTTTATTACACATATGAGAGGGTTCGCCCCCTCGTCAGTACCTCTCTCTTTACACTAAATCTTAAATTTTGGCCCAATTCATTAAGAATGACCCCTGAATCACAAAAGCCGTAGAATAAATAGTTGACATTACTAAAAATACTTTAGCGCAAAGAGCGAGTTATTAGGAGGAAGTGAGCCCCTCATATGGGTAATAATTTCTGTTCGTTTTAAGTTTTAATGCTGCTCCTTACTTCCAGCTGAAAAAAAACTTTTTCATATTTATTTTTTCATTGTTTTTTTTAAAATAATGCTAGTAAATCCTGCGCTGCTTTCATGGAAATTTTCTTCCCCCATGTCAAATTCCTCGATGGAAAGTTCCCCCAGTATATCCCCCTCTTTTCAACCCCTCCCCCCAACCAAAAAATCCTCCTGAAAACACCTGTACACTTCCCAATAACCATTACTATATGTAAGCACTGGTTAAAGTTTGTAACTTGTAGCCCCTCCCACGGGGACTGTGGAGGAGTAAGTCGTCCCCAAAGACATAGTTATAAGGTTTTTCGACTACGCTGAATAAAATGGTTATCTCAGAATTTTGATCCGTTGACTTTGGGAAAATAATTAGCGTGGGAGGGGGCCTAGGTGCCCTCCAATTTTTCGGTCACTTAAAAAGGGCACTAGAACTTTTCATTTCCGTTAGAATGAGCCCTCTCGCAACATTCTAGGACAACTGGTTCGATACGATCACCCCTGGGGAAAAGAAAAAAAAAAAAAAAAAAAAACAAATAAACACGCATCCGTGATCTGCCTTCTGGCAAAAAATACAAAGTTCCACATTTTTGTAGATAGGAGCTTGAAACTTCTACAGTAGGGTTCTCTGATAAGCTGAATCTGATGGTGTAATTTTTGTGAAGAATGTATGACTTTTAGGGGGTGTTTCCCCCTATTTTCTAAAATAACACAAAATTTTCTAAGGCTCTTAACTTTTGGTGCGTAAGACTAAACTTGATGAAACTTATATATTTAAAATCAGCATTAAAATGCGATTCTTTTAGAGTTTTGGTTTCTATTGAGCCGGGTCGCTCCTTACTACAGTTCGTTACCACGAACTGTTTGACTATGTAGTGGATGATCTAGTACAATTGAATAAAGTGCAAAGTTTCTAAAAAAAAAAAAAAACACCGAATAAAAATATTGGGTAAACCATGTGTTCTCCAGCCCTTTAGTGTTAGTTCATAAAAAAATTTCTACAATATAAGCTTTTCAAGGAATTGTAAAGACACCCATTACACCAAAAATGGATAAAAATAGAATCAAATAATCTACCATGCGTAAAACTACCTCAAATCAGCATCAATAAATAAATGAAACTCAAAACGAGCAGAAACTAACATGATTAGGGCTCACAACCTCTATGTCTTCTCAGTGCCAGAAAATAATTTGGATTTTACTAAACAAAAATACAAATGAATGTGCATTGTCGGTTTAATATACGTATGCGCATATTTATTCCTTGGAATTTTATTAATTTTTGATTTATTTAAGTTATAAAAGTGAAAACATAGAAAAAATTCAGTAAAGTGCAAATTTTGTTCAATCTTGCTCAAAAACAAAATGCCTATCTCAAAATTTTGACTGGATGTGTTTGGTGAATGATGGGCGTGGAAGGAGGTTAGTTGCCCTCCAATCATTTTTGACTGTTAAAATGGGCACCAGTCCTTTCGATTTCCAATCGAATAAGCCCTTCTTGAAGTTTCTACGACAACTTCTATATGGAATGCCCTGGTCAAAAAAATAATACATTTTGGCGACATTTTTCTTTATTTAAGTAGCGCTATTACTCTGCCCATGATAGTTGCGCCACGGGCTTTGTACTACGTCTGAAGTCAATTTTATGGTGGAGTTGGTAAATCAGTGTAAAAATATTTAATAAAGTATATTAGAAATTTTTTGACATTTGTCAAGTTGTTTTTTTTTTTTTTTTTTTTAATTTAAGAATACTGAAATCTAATAGATTGGTTCGTAATATATCACAGGTCCCTGTTGCAAAAGAGAAAGTGAGCATTATTCAACGGTTTACGAGGAAGAAGGGAAGTACTTCTAGTATTATTTCAGAGGACAATCCAGCTTTCGAAGAGACAAAAGGGATTACATCTAATAACCTGTCACCAGTTCTCAATCAACCTCATCATACAAGGTACCGTCTTGGCCCCTTATTCACTTTTTGGCAATTTACCTATTTAAGAATACCGTATTTGTACAGCTTTAAGGTAGGAAATGAGGTTAGTTGCTAGTTTCGTAATGAATCAAGAGTTAAGCAGGGTTGCATTCTATCTGCATTTATATAGATAATTTTGATGGACTTTGTTCTAAGGAGCACAGCAAAGACTATGGGAGATTACGGAATCAAATTGGGAAGTACAATTCTTCTAGACTTAGATTATGCTCTTGATTTGAGCGGCCTAGATGAAAATGTTAGCAAAATGAATGAGTTTTTGGAGGTTTTGAATGTTCAGAGTACAAGAATAGGTTTACAAATTAATGTTAAGAAGATCAAGTCGCTTAGACTAGGAATAAATAAAGATGGAGAATTAATGTTGGGTAATGGCAGGATCGATCAAGTTGGTAGCTTTAATTACCTGGATATTACTATTAATAAAGATAGTGGATGCAGTGATGATGTTAAAAGCGGAATTGTCAAGGCCCAGGGTATTTTTTTCACAGTTTAAAATTTGGAAGAATAGGGGATAATCCTGCGAACCAAGTTTACAATATTGAAGTTACAGTGGTGACAGCGGTCAAGCATGGCTCTGAAAAGTGGGTGCTTTGGAAGAGGGAGGAGAATTATTAGATCTTTTTAGAGGAATTTTCTACGAATTGTTTTGTGTACCTACTTGGCTGACCATATTTCAAAAAGCAAGCCTTTACGAAAATTTCTTTTTATATCTTGCTTTCTAGCTCTATAATAAGAGGAAGTTTGAGTATGGCTAGGACACGTTTTGCGGATGAAAGATGACATATTGCCAGAGATTGACCATTTTGATCATACATTTAGCGCCAAACGAAAAGCAGTACGTCACCAAATAGGGTACTTGATTAGAGTACTACCCGAATAGGGTAGATGAGGCTGCAAGAAAAGATTGAAAGAATTTTGGAACTTCTTGGGAAAGTGTAGGGAGGGAAACTTTAAATAGATTAGAATGGAAGAGGCGAAAGCGTGGCTTTATGGCTTGGTGCTGCAGTTAGATGTTAGCATGAGAAGTAGTTGAAAAAGGCATGAAGGAGAAAAAAGAATTAAGTCGACTGAAACGTTTAAAAGACAAAATGACTGAAAGGCAAATACGGTCAGAACTTATATTGACTGATTTCTGTAATAATAATAAAGAAATTATTTGGAAAGCTTTTAAAAAGTCATATATAGAAAATGATCAAATGGGTCAAAATTTAAAATGAAAAAATAAATGTAGACTGAAAGTAAAACACGGCCAGAAAACATAAAATAGATGGCAGTATGGCTCAAGCTTTTTATAAACATGACATTCTTGTCACCAGAATGGGTTTTCGAATCTCAACCAAAATAGGTCGACAGTAAGCCACTGATTGTTACGGTTGTCTCCCCCTTATGGGGCCCGTTCCAGGTCGATTTTTATTTTTTAGGGGGAGGGGGGTACTACAGTCTTGGAAACGATGGATTAGTTTCCCACTTGTACTTTTTTAAGGTTCATTACCAATCCTGCCTCTCTGGGTAGAAGAGTGGGGGATAACAAATTTATTTAAATTGGGCCGCCTATCAGAAGTGATTGGGTTCCATTTTATATATCCCCAGTACTATAGAAATACACAAACTTCATTTTCCGTGTAGACTACAGAACTACCGCATCTAATGGGCTTTCATTTGAAAGCCTGAAGTTTACACCCCTAAAAGTGCCTCCTGTATAGCATACGCACCCCAACAAATCATATAATGATCTTTTCCGGTAAGACCAGCTGACATTAAACTACGCTAAATGTTTGGTCTTTGCATCGTTTGCGAAATAAGGATTTTTGCGGAACCCCGTAGTTCTACATAATGTTCTTTGTTAAAAATAAAAAGTTTCAATTTTTGATCCTTTTTCCTCTACCATGAGCAAGTGCTCCTCATTTCCTGTCCTCCATGGCAAATTATACCTTGCTTACCCGCCATGAACCCGTAAGTCATCGAGGTGACGCTGAAACCATAATGTTTTGTATTTTACTGGTCAACCTAATTTAAAGCAATTTTGTTCATTTTGCTATACATGGCAACTTGGATCATTAAAAAAAAAAAAAAAAAAAAAAAAAAAAAAAAAAAAAAAAAAAAAAAATCATTAAGAGAACCGATCCCTCAATCGTTTATTTCAATCCTGGTCCATTGACAATTAGGTCTAAGCGAGACAATCAAAGGGGAGGGCAAAGAGGCAGCTTCCACGTAAGAGCCGTAAGAACCGTCGCAGGGGGGGGGGGGAGCAAAAAGAAATGATTTGATATTGAGCAGTTACTCTCCGCTGCCAGACTAACCTCAAAATTTGTTTAACATAACAGGTTTTGTTACAGATAGAAATTCCTGGTAATAAGTTTTGTCAAAACTTATAGACCAAGTAAATAAATGAACTAGTCTTCGGTATTGGTCTGTTTACTCCCAGACAGTAACGATTTTCTTTATGGTTTGTGCTCCGTGTGAGATATCCGATAATGCGACAAGCATACAGCTTGAACTCGCACTGAAAGGACAAGAAATTTGTATAATTAAATGTATTAGTTTCAAATCGATTCATCGACCCAAGATTATAATATTATATTCATACTTATTTCAGAGGACGATCTATGTATGTTTAAAGAATAATACATATTTCTTATTTTTTTATGTTTTCCGCAAATTGTCATCGCAATTTTCAATCTAAAAAAATGTACTGCAAATTAAGGGTATTCTGTCGTCGTGTGGTATTCATGGCGCGGTGTTTTTGCTTATGTTGTAAGCAATCTTGCTTAGTTCTCTTTTTTCTTAGAAGAGATTCTTTTTTTCCAAAATTGTATTGCTTATTCTAAATAGGATACACGGCAAATGGACATAAAAAAGGTCTATATTGATAACTGGAGCAATGAGGTTTCCAGATTGAAGGAACACCCCATAGATTGAGGGAACACCGTCAAGGTGAAGGGAGGAAATAGTCAAATCTACTTACGGTCCAGCGTGAGCGACATCAGGGGTGGTGGATATGCAGTTCACCTTTTCCGACTCCTCTGCCATGGATAAATAGTCACCATAGTATAGATATATAGTATATAGTCGACCTTTTTATCATAGATATATAGTCCAGTAAAAATGCGGTTTTGATCTGTAATTGAGTAATAGAAATGTTTTTAGTACTAAAATGTTCAGAAAAAATTGTTCCTCATTCTGATGTCATTTTCGGTCTCCCTGGACTTGAATTAATAGCAAAGACCTTTTAATCCAGAAAATTTTGTAGAAATTTAAATTTGAGACTTTTTACTCTTTTCCCTGAAAAAAGGGCATTTTTGCTCAGCCGAATTTTGATATGTTATTAAGTGAATTTTTCTGAACATTTTGGTGCTCAAATACCGAGGCTTGGCCTTTTTTCGTATTTTTACTGGGCTAATAGTGAAAGTAGGCCTTAAGAAGGTGAAAGCATTCGTAATCTTAAATTTATTAGTCGAAGAAAAGTCAATTCGGGTGCCCGAATTTAATCGACGCTAATTAGTAGCGAAACCCGCGGATTGACGTAGGCATAACTACTTATATATATATATATATATATATATATATATATATATATATATATATATATATATATATATATATATATATATATATATATATATATATATATATATATATATATATATAAGAAAATCACGGTAAATGCATGGGCCGTCACAATAGGATTATAGACCTGTTGATCTCCAATCAGAGAGAGATCTTGACCTTAATCCGCCCGAATAAATATACTTAAAGAAGTGCAGACTGTTCCTGCTCAAGCTCTAACAGTAAAATAGGAAGTTCCAATATTTTAGTGGTTTGTTGAGTAAAATCAATTTCGGTGATAACAGGTCGAAATGGCCGATAGTAGGCCGTATGATTTAAAAATAAATATATTGTAAACTGTATTTATTGTTCAATTCTATATCTTAGCGTAGGCTATTATACGGCAAACATGCTTTTTGGGTGTATGTTAGTAAGCCAGCTTTGGTTATTTCCTAACCAGTTTAGGCTAAGGAAAGGGAGTTTTAGGTGAGTTCTTAGTGCATGTTGAGGTGTCGCGCCAGTATTAACTAATCTTAGTTGATACCCCTCCTTACACCCATTTACTAATTTTCGTTGTTACCCCTCCCCATAGCCCTCAAAACCTGCCTTTTTGGTATATCGCAGTAAATGCGTTAACGTAAAAGTAAATAGTGGTCTTTTCGTTCCGTTTCCTTGTGAGTGGTGCAGATTAGGTAATTTACATATGAATACAAGAGTTATAGCTACTTTTTTGGTTGAATTTTAATTCTTATTTGAATGTATTTTCTTGGAATTGTCCATGGGAACTTGTTTTGGAGTAACATTTCTTACTAATAAGTATCCCTCTTGAACCAAAATATCGAAACCGTGGTCAATTGTAATTGATATAGATCACTATCTATATTATCAGTATACATAACAGATAAAATAATATACTATACAAGTAAAATAATATCGATAGTTATCTATTTAGATAATTATGTGTATTGTGATGTGTTTTGAGAGAATATGGGCAAGACACAACGAATTAATTTAAATCGGTTTAGCAGGGTGATTCTTTGTTTTGTGTTTTTTGGTGGGTTTGACTGTTCTTGTTAGGGCGGTTAGAAGTTTTTTTTTATCGCTTTTGCTTTAATAATCAACCATTCATTTTATTCATACGAGAAAACTGTTTTACAAGCACTGGTAAAGGTTGCTTGCACTCAATGCTTAGGGGCCTAACAACACAATGATAACGTATCAAATATAAAACAGACACTATACCTAAAGAAAAGTGGATGGTAAAAAAGCGGAACAGTAAAAAAAAAGTAGATAGGATAATATACTCTAGAATTCACTGAAATACAGAAAATTATAAATGAAGAAACAGCAACAAAGAAGAAATGACAAATAAAAAATAACGAACACAGGAACATAAATAACGACCGATATAATAAACAAATAACAAAGGAAAAAAAAACATAGAAGACTGCTCAATATCATACCAGGGGGAAAAAAAAAATGCTTGAGCATACAACAGGAGAGAAAGATATCAATTGAGGCTGAATTACAAGACCTAATTGACTGAAAACGAAGGATTTATGAGTGGCCGTAGATGAACGACTTCCGATTTTTGCCTTACGAGTCTTTTTCTTTATTTCTTCTTTTTTTTATTGCTATTATTTATAATATTCCAGTGAGGATAGCGTTGCAGAGTGTATTCCTGGAATGGTTGCTATTCTTTTTCTCTATGCTGATCGAAAACTTTCTATGCTGATCTTTCTGATCTTTTTTTGCTGATCTCTTCTTTTCTGTGCTGATCGAAAACTTTTTTTTCGTCTGGCTTTATCGTTCTTATTCTGACCCGAAGTTTAAATTGGCTGAAGAACGCAAAATTTGTGTTTTGATGCCCTTTTAATCCCCAAAACACGGGCTTGATTACTCTCCGTTTCCAAATATGTGTAAGTGGAAGCGTAATGATGATGATGAACCCCACCTAGAGCGGGGCCAAGAAAGTGGGGTCAAGTTCTTTCAAAAGGTGCCAAAAAAGGCAGATTCGCTACTTAAGTTTTAATAAACATAAAAAGATTAAGTCTCGCTCGGTTTCGTTACCTTTGTTTTATAAAACGCCCCTGGGTTACAATTACAGGCAAACCTACATAGGAGAAAAACACGGAGTATCTGTCATTCACCTCAATAAAAATTTCAGTGAGAACATACTAAAATATGTGCCGAGGAAGTTTTTTCTATTATGTTTTTACTTTTCAAATATTTTTCCCTGTACGCTTTTAAGGAAGTATTTGTAGGTAGCTCGGAATATTTTTCTTATATATTTAATTGGTTGTGCGGGGTTTGTCCTCATTGGCGCCCTCTCAATTCTGCCTAAATATTTCCTTCTC
This sequence comes from Artemia franciscana, assembly GCF_032884065.1. Taxonomy (NCBI): domain Eukaryota; kingdom Metazoa; phylum Arthropoda; class Branchiopoda; order Anostraca; family Artemiidae; genus Artemia; species Artemia franciscana. The sequence continues at coordinate 49,449,887 of NC_088865.1, forward strand.
AAATTTTATTACAGGAAGGTGACAAGTTCTTCAACTCCCCTGCCCCCTTTTCCCCCAAAGTAAAAGCAAATTATGCGGAAGATATTAAAATATATTAAATCATAAAGATTTAGACGTTTCGGGGGTGAAATGGGCAGAATTAGAGGAATTTGATGGCAAACATATTAAAGTGGGCTTGAGGCGCAATATACCCATTTCAGCTTGCCTTAGTTTTTTTGAAAGAAAAAGTGAATGCAGCAAATTTTCAATTTTGCTCTTTTTTTGTCTGTTTGTTATGTATATTTTTCCTGTTTTGCTTGTTTTTCAATGTTGCATGTTTGTGAAATTGTTTGATGGTTCAATTTTGTCATATAAGTATATTGTATGTTTGTGAAACTGTTTGTTCGTTAGATCTGGCTCCTGTCCTACACAGCTTATAAATGCCACTGTGTTTGAAGTCCCTCCACCAAGATCACGGGAGCTGCCTGCCCTACTGCCACAATCTATGTTTGAGAGGTGCGGAATTAGCTGAAACCCGATTTATTTTTTGCTTTCATAGTATCAGCATATAATTAGCATTGTTGATTTAGGCTTAGCTTTTTTATTCTCAGATTTTAATACGAGGATTTTAATAATGGTAAGTTGCATCATTTGGACTTGGAAAGATTTTTTTGTCTCGATTAATTCTTTTTTATAAAATTTTCCAAAGTTGCTCCTAGCTGAAGCACTTCATCCGCTAGCTCAAAGAATACCCAGAAAAGTATTGTTTTCCTATATCCCTGGAGTTCTAATTTTTAAGAGGGGCGAATTTGTTTGAGAGGTGCGGAATTAGCTAAATCCGATTTATTTTTTGCTTTCGTAGTATCAGCATCTAATAGGCATTGTTGATTTAGGCTTAGCCTTTTATTCTCAGATTTTAATACGAAAATTTTTAATAACGGTAAGCTGTATCATTTGGACTTAGAAAGATTGTTTTGTCTCGATTAATTCTTTTTTATAAAATTTTCTAAAGTTGCTCCTAGCTGAAGCACTTCATCGACTAGCTCAAAGAGTACAAAGAAGGGTAGTGTTCTCCGATTTCCCTAGAGTTCTAATTTTTGATAGGTGCGAATTTGTTTCAGAGGTGCGGATTTAGCTGAAACCGATTTATTTTTTGCTTTCATAGTATCAGCATATAATTAGCATTGTTAATTTAGGCTTAGTTTTTTTATTCTCAGATTTTAATATGAGCATTTCTAATGATGGTAAATTGTATCATTTTAACTTAAAAGATTGTTTTGTCTCAAGTTGTTCCTAGCTGAAGCACTTCATCGACTAGCTCAAAGACTAGAAAAAAAGTAATGTTTTCCCATTTCCGTGAGTACTGCTTCTGTACAACATTGAATGACTTTCTTAATTAAGGAGATATTTTGTTGCATCGCTTTTTGGTGGAGGCTTGTTTAGTAGCAAAATTTATATTATAAGCCACATCTTTTATTTCTTCGAATTTTGTAGTTGATTTTTGTTGTCGTTTATTTTGCTTAAAAAAAAGTCGAAAAAAGCATAAAGTTTACTTACGCTCTCTCTCTCTCTCTCTCTCTCTCTCTCTCTCTCTCTCTCTCTCTCTCTCTCTCTCTCTCTCTCTCTCTCTCTCTCTCTCTCTCTCTCTCTCTCTCTCTCTCTCTCTCTCTCTCTCTCTCTCTCTCTCCTCTCTCTTTCACTTTCTCTCGCTTTTTAACTTTTCATTAAAACTTGATTTATTACCTTTTCAAACAGTTCGTGGTAACGAATATGCATCGGCACTGTTTCTGTTTTCTGTTTCTGTTTTTTCTTGCCTGTTTCTGCCTGTTTCTGTTTCTGTTTTTACAAAAAACAGAACAGAAAACAGAAACAGGCTACCTGTTTTTGTTTTACCTGTTTCTGTTTCTGTTCTGTTTTTTTTTCATCTGTTTTTTTCCGTTTCTGTTTTTTTTTTTTATCTATTTTCTGTTTTTTTTTCTGTTTTTTTTTTTTTCAAATGCCGCGCTATCTAGCGGGCATGATACCGAAACGCATGATACCTACCCGTACCTACCGTACCGAAACGCACATCTAGCGGGCATGATACCATGATACCGTTGATTTTTGAATTTAAACAAAAAGGGAATAGTTGTAGGAAAAGTCAAAGTCATGGCCAGTTGTAGAAAAAAGCTAAGACCGATTGTCCAATTAAGTGGGCAACCCAGTCAAGGTTAATTTTACCCCTTTGATTGCCGTTGTGACTGTCTCCCATTTATGCTACACCTCTCCGTGCATGCATGTCCCTTGACAATGCCGAAATAGTCAACCCGTTGACTACGGGTTGACTACTTGAAAATTTTCCTCTCATGCATGTCACTCCACAATGCTCAACTAGAGTCAACCTCTCATGCTAATTCACGGCGGGGTAAATCTGAGCGAAAGAGAGAGATAGAGAAAGAGAGAGAAGCTTGAACGCTATACAGTGGACATGGGCTAGATGGGAACCCCATATGACAATGTCTCTACTGTTGGTATATGTGTAGCGGATGGCTATTACCGCTTGAGCAACGGTCTAACCATTGACGGCTTTAAGGATTCGTGCTTTAAGCGGCAAACATGGGCTCAATGAAACCCCATATAAAAGAGGAATATAGCGTTGGTATTTACTTAGAGCAATGGGTTACCGCTAGAACAGCGGTCCAACAAGCCACGGCTTGAAGGCATCCGTACTTTAAGCGGTGAACCTAGACACCTTTGTATGTGTGTAGCGGAGGGTTATTACCACTTGAGCAATGGTCTAACCATTGAGCGTTATAGAGCGTTGGTATTTGCTTAGAGCAATGGGTTACCGCTATAGCGACGGTTTAAATAGCCTCTAACTTAAGCGGTGGACATAAGCTAGATGGGATGACTCTGTGTCTGTCTGGTATATATTAGCAAGCAGCGGTCTAAGTAGCCTCGGCTTGAAAGCATCCGTGCTTTAAGCGGTGAATATAGTGTTGGTATATGCTTTGAGCAATGGTTTACCGCTAAAGCAACGGTCTAAGAGCAACTAGGGTAAATTGTCAATTATAAATGACATTTAAGCTTGAAAGGAATATAGCATTGGTATCACCCGATTGGACACATTTTATGACAAATTTCGCCCCCCCCCCCTAAAAATACGCTAGTGTGTTGAATTACACGAAGTTGCTCATCTTTTGTATGTGACTACAAGGATTTTCTTTCCTATTAGAAATAGAAGAAGTAAGGAAAAAACAGGAAAAACAGCTGTTAAAACAGCTGTTTTTTTTTAAAAAACAGCTGTTTTCTGTTTTTTCAAAAAACAGAATAGATTACAGAAACAGGTCACCTGTTTTTGTTTGACCTGTTTCTGTTTATGTTCTGTTTTTTTTCTAACTGTTTTTTTTCTGTTTCTGTTTTTCTCAAAAACAGAAACAGTGCCGATGCTTAGTAACGAACTGTAGTAAGGAGCGACCCGGCTCAATACTAAACGAAACTCTAAATAACGGAATTTTGATACTAAAAGATACATCAAACGAATTGGATTTTTATGTTGAATTTAAATATATAAGTTTAATCAAATTTAGTCGTACCCATCAAAAGTTACGAGACTGATAAAATTTGCCTTATTTTGAAAAATAGGGGGAGACACCCCCGAAAAATTTTAGGATCTTAATGGAAATTGCACCACCGCATTCAGCCTATTAGAGAATCCTACTGTAGAAGTTTCAAGCTCCTATTTACAAAAATTTGGAATTTCGTATTTTTTGCCAGAAGACCGATCACGGGTGCGTGTTTTTATTTATTTTATTTTTTTTTATAGGGGTGATCATATCGACCCAGTGGTGATAGAATGTTGCGAGAGGGCTCAACCTAACGGAAATTAAAAGTTCTAGTTCCCTTTTTAGGTGACCGAAAAAATTGGAGGGAACCTAGGCCCCCTCACACGCTCTTTTTTTCCCAAAGTCAACGGATCAAAATTTTGAGATAGCCCTTTTTTCAGCATAGTCAAAAAATTTAATAACAATATTTTTGGGGACGACTTACTCCCTCACTGTCCAAGGGGGAGGGGCTGCAAGTTACAAAATTTAATCAGTATTTGGGTATAGTAATAGTTATTGGGAAGTGTACAGACGGTTTCAGGGGGATTTTTTTGGTTGGGGTTGGGGGAAGGGGGTTACGTGGAAGGATCTTTCCATGTAGGAATTTATCATGGGGGAAGTGAATTTGCACGAAGGGGGCGCAGGATTTTCTAGCATATTTTAAACAAAAAAATAAGAAAATAAATATAGAAGTTTTTTCAACTGGAAGTATGGAGCAGCATTAAAACTTAAAACGAACAGAAATTACTCAATGTCTGCTCAATATTCAATGTCTGCTCAATACTCAATGTCTGCTCCGAAGGAAAAATCATGGTGGATCAAATAATATTCTGAATTAAAAAATCTATATAATCTAAATAAATAGAAAAAATTCAAGAGACCTTTTTTGGCGGTTTTTGCAGATATAATTCGATAGTGCTAGTGCCATATAACCAGAATTTCGAAATTAATGAATTCTACTGGAATAAGCCACATACGGACTTACAACTAAATTGCTCCTAAAATAGTCAAAAGTGGTATGTATATATACATGGTAAAATGAACGACTCTCAGGTCCTCTATCATCCTACCACGGCTGATGCTAACCAGATACTCTGCATATAAAGTCAGTATTACTGCTTTACTAAAATTAAACTTGATATTTTTGGGGCAGAAAAGAGCTGTCGAACGAAATAAAGTATTGCTTTCGATCCACAGTTTTTGGGTAGATAAAATTCATTAGAATTTGACTGGATACTTTTGGACCAAAAACCCCGTTTCCTGGACTTGGAACAGTTCTATATCTATAGATGGCACTATGTACAAAAATTTTGTTCGAATAAAATGTCGGATGTTGAAAACTTAGTTTTTCGAGAAACTAGCGAAGCTTCCTAAGTCCATTATATATTGCTCCATAATCATATAAAGTCCTTAATCTATCACTACAGTTATCAGCCATCCTATGTTTTCGCACGCCTCACCTGTTTGTCTACTCCATATTTCTCCATGTACCCACTTAGAGCTGGGCTTACAGAGTCACGGCACTTACCTTCGTTCTAAACCAATTAACCAGCGTTACCTTACACTACCGTTACCAGCAAAACCAAATAAACTTGCATTACTCCTTTGTCTTATTCAAAATAAACCTAATTCCATATTTACAAGTTCCACAGACAAGCAAAAAAAAAGATGTAAATTCAACTGCAATTCAACGTTTTCTAAGTTTATCATATTCAAAAGCTAATCACGATGACTGAAATTAGCAAAATTAGCTGGTTTGGGGTCAATTTTCCTTCCCTTGGAATTATGCCAAATGGACTGTTGTCCATTTGGCATAATGCTGTTCTCCTAATTACACATCTTGTTATTATTCTTATATTCCGCTTCCATGACGTTGTACCTAGGAAATATAATTGTGTATTCTCCTTCTTCTAGATTACGTGGGAGTGATGGAACCCCTGGTTCAACCAAGCAATGCCGGGAAGAAAATCCCACCTCAATTGGAAGTGGACATTTCGTACCGGGTAGTAAAAGATCAAAACAACCAATGCCGCCTGCGAGAGAACGGTTTGTTTTTTTGTTGTTATTTTTTAGAGAGAGATATTTTATCTAAGCCCTCTTTTGTTGAGCTCTCTTATTTTTAAGAACATCAGTTTCGGGATGGTTTAAAGATTCTCCTATTCAAAGATTGTACAAACCCATGGAACCGTTGCTTCTAATTTTGCTGAATTTTTCTGGGTTTCCACAAATTTTACCAAAAGAGGGTTCTGAAAGTTTGTCTTTCGAGTTGATGTTCGTGTATTTCCCAACGTTTATTTTACGTAAGATCTTGAAGAACCCAAATTCCGTTCGGAGAAATCCGAGTAAATCCCTGAAAAATCATGGAAGTGGAGGCACTGAAAGAAAAGCCCCCTATTTTCGTAAAAGAAAAAAAAATTGCATCTAAAAAGTGACCAATTTCATTCTTAACTCTTGAAACACTTCTTCTGGATATGACGGTGTACAATTACAAATGTGTCAATTATAATAGAGATAGCTTTTTTTCCGGAATGTAAATTTTCAAAGTTGATAATCTTCACTTTCTAACTGATATGTGGTCGGAACCTAACATAAATAAACCTTCAATTGTTTCTTTTTTTGGAAGGGGGGGGAGGTCAAGTTCGATTATAAAAAGGAATACGCCGGGGCATGCACACAAGCATTTTTATTAGGGGGAGGGGACAATAATAAAAAAAAATAATCATAGTTTGAATAAGAAGTAAGAAGTACCCAGGAATTTGGGCGGAAGTTGGAATTTTGGGGAGATGAAAACTTTTTAAAATTAGTTTGAATTCGGCTTTAGGTTTTAAAAATATACACAATAAACCTCACATATCGGTCTTTGTCTAACTTCGGTGAAGAAATTAAAAGAATCCATATTTGTTTTTTTTTTTTTAATGCAGCGTTAATTATTGGCTCATACCTCTCTTAAACTTTTTTTTTTTAATCTGCAATTTTCTCACATAAAGAGTCCAAGAAATAAATTACTCTTGGTATTTTCGAAGAATAAGATATTGTCTTGTCTGAAATATGTAGATTTTGGAAAACTGAAGGGCATAGAAAGAATTTGAAATGTGTAGTTTATATACTTTACGAGAACTTGTGTTATTTTTATCTGCTGGATGCAATTTTTCTGCTGGGGAAGGGGAGCAGTACCTACAACCCCCCTCCCTACCCCATATCCCCGAAATGACTACTCCCAAATTGGGTGTCACGTTAAAAGCAGTGACCAAGTCATGACCTCCTTTACGGGTTGGGAGAGGTAAAAACCCTAATTGTGAAAACTTCTTATTATTATACTAACTCTACTATGATGTCCCACTGCCCCGCTAGCGCTGAAGAAAAAGGCACACTAGGGTTTTTTGAAATTACGGAAAATGGGCTTTAGTATTTTACCTTCATTGCTAGGATAGAAATTAAAAAAAAGATATTTATGCTTTTTCCTGAATAAGTTCTGAATTCAAGCGAAATACTGTTTTCAATATGTAGTGTTTTTCTCAAAACTTTTTTTCCTTTTCACTTACTAATAGGACGCTGAGGAGGAGCCTTCAACAGGATGGTTCTAAGCATAGGCTAAAGATTGTTGGCAATGAGATTTCATTCAGCCTTTCCACTCGAGAAATGGCACCGAAAAGTCCCAATTTTACTATTATACGGCACTTTATGATTGTGTTACCATGCCGAACTTGTAAAAAAAAACATGTAGGTTTAAAAATTAGCTTTCAAATGAGCCCTCAAAGAGCTCTCTATGATATCGCAGTGCCCAACTAGCTGCGAAAAAAGAAAAAAGGTGACGCATCAGCGTTTCATATGCAAAAAAAGTGATTTTCCTTGTTACAGCTTGGGGACTGTAATTCTCCTATATTGTGTTTTCAACTATGGTAATTTCAACGGAACATTTCATTTCGATGCTACGCGATTTGTGAGGGTTTTCTGGCTTTTTCCGAAACTACCGGGAATTTTTTTTGTAATAAATTTTTCCTATTAAAATTAAAATAGCGACGAAGACCACACTGCCTTTCCATAACAAACAAATACAAAGTAGATACAATAGAGAAAATCTTTTTAAAACAGTGGAAATTAGTTCTGTGGATATTTTGGCCCTATGTCCAAGGGCCGTCTTCAGCACAATACAAGAATAAGAGAGAAACTATATATATATATATATATATATATATATATATATATATATATATATATATATATATATATATATATATATATATATATATATATAATTAACTTACACCAAATTGTGAGAATTAAAACTAAATAATTAAAAACACTTTTTTAAAAACTTTTAAAAAACAAGTATTTTTTAAAAACACTTTTTTAAAAACTGGGGTCTTATCTTTACCCGAATTTAAGAAATTGATGATTTTAAAATTATTAGTAAAAGCTACGTACAGATTATTTTTTGTGCAAATACTTTTTTAATTTTGTTGTGATCTTTGGGATATACGAAAGGAATTTCTTAAATTCGTGTAAAGATAGGACCCTAGTTGCTCGCCAAAGAGGGGTCTATCAAATACCTTGTGATTGTGGAAATTACTATGTCGGCAGGGCCCATCAGAATCTAGACAAAGGGTTACAACAGCATAAAAATGACATAGACAAGGCCTTAATTTCAAATAGTTCCAACAACTCCTTTGATTCTGCTTTAGGTTGGCATATATTTAATAATCCGTCCCACATGATATTTTTGAAACTCTTCACTCATCAGTAATGATTTGGGAATGAAGCAGGTGGTTCGAGAATCAATCGAAATTAATCTCAAAATAAATAATAATATTTCTTTGAACAGGGACTTGGGGGAATGCTCACTAAATTATTTATACTCAAATTTAATTAAAAATGATCTAACAAAATATTTTACTAAACCGATTTATAATAGTACTGAACCAACTACGAAAAGGCCTTTGAGACAGGCTGCTAAAGAAGCAAGATTAGCTTTTAGAAATTGCATCTAATCATTTTGTTCTCTTTAGTTTGAAAGACCTTATATTCTCATTTAATTCTTTTCGCCAGTCCTGGTTGAACATCGTTGAAGTAAGGATGCTAGGGCTATTTTAAAAAAAAAGTTTTTAAAAAAGTGTTTTTAATTATTTAGTTTTAATTCTCACAATTTGATGTAAGTTTATTTATATATATATATATATATATATATATATATATATATATATAAATATATATATATATATATATATATATATATATATATATATATATATATATATATATATATATATATATATATATATAGTTTCTCTCTTATTCTTGTATTGTGCTGAAGACGGCCCTTGGACATAGGGCCGAAATAGGGCAGAACTAATTTCCACTGTCTTGAAAATATTTTCCCTATTGTCTCTACTTTGTATTTGTTTACTATTAAAATTAATCGAAATAATAATTACCATTCTTGAATCAGCTCTAATTGCAATTTTTCCTCGTTAGGAAGTTTTCATCAAAATGTTTTTTAAATGTCGGGGTACTGTAGGCCACGATTTGCTCTTTATTTCACTGCAACTTTCATTTTGATTGTTGGTATAAAATAAAGATATTTGTTTCTCCGATGCTAGTAAATGAAATCTTGTTTATTTCTATATATTTTTATTACTTAAGAATTAACGACGCTTCTTGACTACTAAGTCCCTGCGTCGGCCCTGCAGTGCATTCCTGCTGCGTGATTCGATCTCTGGGTCCCGTATTACCAAGCTAAGGTCAAATCCACTGCGCCACCACAGGACTTTATTTTTATATATTTTCTTCTACTTCGGTCATAAGATCCAAACGTAGTGCACTCTTCACAACGTTTAATTTTTGCCCTATCCATCCTTTTTTTTTTTAATTTCATCTTATTTCAGATACCGCTGTGTCACTGCCTATCCACCCAATTCAGATCATGAGCTGGAACTCTATGTTGGTGATATTGTCTATGTTCATAAAAAACGAGACGATGGTTGGCTTAAAGGAACGTCGCAACGTACTGGACGTTCTGGTCTCTTTCCTAGTATTTTTGTTGAGCCAATATAACCAAATTGTATAATACTCCTGTAAGTAAGAGTCCTGTTTGTGCAAAATTTATAATGGTAAGGTATTTCTGGGTTCTGCTTCAGTCAGCAGTGTAAAGGTTGTAGTTCCTGCCAACAAAACTTGTGAGTTTTCTTTTCAAAATTCTAAATGTTTAAATAAGTGAATAACTAAAATAATTTGAGTGGGACAAAGCAAGTCTTAGGTTTTAACCTTATCAAGGCTCATGAAAATAGTTTTAGACCCAATTTTCATAGCGAAATTTGCGAAATCATATGTTTACCGTCTGACGTAACCATTTCAGGTCTAAGTCTGACATTTTCAAAATTCTGTTTTTATTACCAAGAGCTGCTTGCTAGGGTCAGGAAGTCAATGTATATTCGATCACACTTCGATCGTCTTGATCTACATTGCCCTATTGAACAGAGCAGCTTAGCAGCCAGTTTTGGCAATTAATTTACACTTTTAAAGGTTAATTTTGAAGGTCAGATACAGCTCAAGAATCTTAAGTTGATTTTTCCAGCTTGTGATGAGGGGGACATTCAAGTGAACAAAAGGCAATTTGTGCATACTACTACTACTACTAATACTACAAATCTTCTTTTTTTGTGAAAAGTCAAAAGTTTTAAAAGTCAGATATGACTTCTAATTGCGAGAGTGACGAAATGGCTTTAATTAAGTACTAAAGAAAGTATGGTTTAAAAAGTGACCGTCTACCCAAGTTTTAGCACAACTGTAAGGATACCTATTATGCCCATTAGGAGACATTTCGCCAATTGGGGAAATCATGGCAGTATCGAAGAGGGGCGGGGTACTGGGTTACCCCCTCCCCCTAAAAAAATAACTTTCGTCTGACTTGTAAAAAGGTAACAAAAATGTATATAAACAAATTTTTGATGCGTTTTGTAAAGGTCTTTTTGTATTCCCCCCCCCCATCTGAAAAAAAGTCCGGGATATGCCTTCGGGTCCAATATAAATTAAAGGTAAACGAGGAGCAAAAGGTAAACAACTAGAAACATATTTAGGCATTCTAAAGTAACTATTACTTTACTTGGTTGCTGTAGATGGCGTTGGTTTTTTTTAGAAACAAAATTAAGGACTGAACTTTGTAAGAGGTAGAAGAGACCGGCCAAGGTAAGGTAAAAATAAGAATGGATTACAACGTCTAGTCAGATGAATAAATATTTATTTCATTTACCGAAATAAAGCCACATTATTCAGCTATGCAACTTCAGTTTCTCTAGATTTTGATACAAAATTTCTGAAAAGGTTTTTCGCAAGGAAACTCGAAAACTATATTTTTTCCTCTCTTCTAAAATTGTAAGAATTTTAAATATGCTCATTTATTTCGGAGATAATCTCATATAGATAAAAAGAAAAAAAAATGTACTTGCAGTATTCTTTTAAAGCGTTAGGTTATATGTTAATTCTTTCTGTGTGCTATGAAATGCTACAGTTTCAAGGTTGTTGACTTTAATCACTAGTGTTTAATCAGGATTGTCGACGGTTTAATTAGTCAGTGTTTATATCTCATTTTTGAATATAAAAATTTATTTAATTACAACATTATATATCTTGAAATATTTCTGTATTTTAACCTATTGTAATTTTGTAAGGTGTGGAAATAAAATCGGTTAATACACAGTTTTAAAACTAAATTAACACCTGAAGTGCTCAGCAATGTATTAAGTAACTTGAATGGTTTACAACCTCACAGAATTAGTTGCGTAATCGTGTTAAATACATAAAAGAGAAAACAGAATGAGGAAATACTTAAAAAAAATTAACATCGAAACAGAATAAAAAATCCTAGAAAAAAGGAAATAAAATATTTTTTCATAATCACCAGAGTATGTGTAACACCTATTTTTCTGTCTTTTAGACTAATTGTTGAAGCCTGTAATTTTTTTTCTCTTTTCAGTTGTTCCTTTTTTTTAACTCAATTATTTTTTGTTCTTGACATGTTTTAAGACCATATTAAGGTATAAAAAATAAAAAGGAAAAAATGAAGAACTAAAAAACAAAACACCAGTTAGGATGATCTTCAGTCAGCAAATAATGAATTCAGAGTTGATATTTCAGCAAACACCCCCCCCCCCCGTTTGGTGCCAAAAATGAGATAATATTGAAGAAAAAATCAAACTTGAACTGGAAAAAAAACTACTTTATGGTAATGAAAGTGAGAAGGTACCTCTTTTTGCTGAGAACTGAACGCTCCATTTTTGGAATTGAAGACGCCTTAGTAGAGGTCTCTGCCAAAACACCTGACAACACAAAAATTAGACTAATTTTCAGCCAGATACCTCAGCAAACACCTCCGTTAATCAATCTTCAGTATTAAAAAAATGGAGTGCTCGGTGAAAACAGTCACCTTTTTACTTTCCTTACCATGAAATGACTCCTTTTTTCTGTTCAGGTTAATTTTTATACCAGAGGAGCTCCAGAGGTTAGATGTTCTGTTATATCATCTATATATATGTTTTTGATATATGTTTTGTATCTGTTATTCATTGGCTGAAAATTTTCCTCTTTGTTGTTTTTTCGCTTTTTTACGTACGTATTTTTTCGGCTTACGCTGCAACACTAAAATTTGTCGTTATCCTATTGAACTATTGTCTGTCGCTCATCTACTTTTTTAGCCCTCTTTCACCAAGCTCATTAATTCAAACGAATTAATTTTCCAAGAAAAGAAACAAAAAACTGTAAGTCTATATTGTACTTCTTTATCTCATTCGGCTGTATTAAAAGAGTATTTTATGACCGTTATATCGTTCTGATGTGAAGGAACAAAAATAATTTAATTAACGTACAAAATTATTAATTAGTCCTGGCTAGTGATAATTTTTTTGGTATTAAATGTTTTTTTTGCAAGATTGTTGTTTTCTTCTTCAGCTTCTGTACTGAAAATGAGTTTTAGAAACTGTATTAGTCACTAGTAGTTTACTATCGAATGCCATTGTTAGAATGTTATTATAACTGTATTATGATTAGAATATTGTTATTATATTCTTGTGCAATTTATTAAGCGCAATATAGTGTGTGTGTTTTTATTGTCAAATAGCGTTGTTGGTTTTTCTTTCTTTTTTTTCTAATAAATATTTTCACTGCATATTTTGTTTTGTGAAGAGCCTATTATTGCATTCTTGATCATGTCGTTCTGTTACAGATGTTAAATTTGAAGATTCAATCAACTAAAAGTTACGAAGAAAATGTAATAAAGAGAAATCATTACATTTTGAAAAATGATTCTAGATATCGGTTGCAAAATTTTCCGACTTTGGCCTTTTATTTGTTCCGGAACTCCGACTCCTTGTTTGGTTGTCGAATTCTAATTATTGAAAAAAAATGGTTGATTTACATTTCAAAACTTGCACTGCCTTATCCACTTATTTATTGAATTTAGATTTTTATTTTTCAGAAAGCGAAGGCTACATAAAAAAAGAAGATATTTAATCAATGTTAGCAATCCCACGTATATCGAAAATTGGATACTGACTATGTCATTAAAAATTAATTTCGAAGAGTTTTTTTTTTCAGAACCTTATCAATATTTAAAAACTCAACACTATTTTAAAGCTTCATGTGGTAAGAGCCAAAACATGTAGATCACAGTTTCTCAACGTCACTTAAAACGTGTTTCTTGTCTTTTTTATTTCAAAAGTTCCCTTTGAAATCAGAAGATTTCCTTTTGAAAATTACGGTTACTTCGTGTCACATTTGAAGTTTCTTGTCAGTTTTATTTATTTACGGTCATTTTGGTTTACCGAATTTCATTTATTTTAATGTAAATTATTTTTTCGTTTCATGATTTTACTTATGGATATTAACAACATCTAAAAATTTATCTCTATCTTAAAGCTTCAAGAAGTAAAACCAAGATCATGATTACAGTTTTTCAAACACCACCTAAAGCATGTCTTCCCTTTCAAAAGGTCCCCCTCTATTTGAGGGGGGCTGCCCCCTTCTCGATACCTCGCTCTTTACGCTAGAGTTTTTTTTAACTTTGATAATGCCAAAAGAAAGCGTGCAGAGGAATCACAAGAACAACGTGAAAACAGGCTTGAGACTCAAAGAGATAATGCCAAAAGAAAGCGTGCCGAGGAATCACAAGAGCAACCTGAAAATTATCGCCTGGCATTCAGGTACAGCCCAGTCGATGATTATAGCCTGAGTAGATGTGTTCGAACCGGGACTATGTCTAAAATTTGTCCCTGTTGCAAGGCCTTGAAATTTAATGGTGAAACAATGGGAATGTGTTGCGCCTCAGGAAAAGTTAAACTTCCTCAACTGACTGCATTACCAGAGCCATTGAAGACTTTATGACGTTACAGACCGGGACACAAGGAATATAAATGACGACCGGGACACTCAAAGAGAAATTACAGACCGGGACACAAATGACGACCGGGACACAGGGAGTATAAATGACGACCGGGACACTCAAAGAGAAATTACAGACCTAGACATCGGGACACAAATGACGACCGGGACACTCAAAGAGAAATCACAGACCGAGACACCGGGACACAACTACAACTGGGCCACCGGAAGGGCACAGGAGAGATATATAAATGACGACAGGGAATATTCGATTAGCAATCATCATTAACAAAGCTCAAGGGCAATCATTAAAAAAATGCGGTATAGATCTGAATACGGATTGTTTTCCCATGGACAATTATATATTGCATGTTCAAGAGTCGGTAAACCTGACAATCTATTTATATGCACAGACAATGGGACAGCGAAGAATGTTGTATATTTGCAAGTTTTACGTAGCATATATATATATATAATATATATATATATATATATATATTCACAGGTGGGACACAACTACAATGGCGCGTAACGACTTACGTGCGCGGGGGGGGGGGGGCATGAAGCGCCCCCACCAACTAGGTGTTTGTGTGGCGCGAAGCTAGTATATGTATATATATACAGCTAGTATATATATATATATATATATATATATATATATATATATATATATATATATATATATATATATATATATATATATTCACAGGTGGGACACAACTACAATGGCGCGTAACGACTTACGTGCGCGGGGGGGGGGCATGAAGCATATGTATATATATACAGCTAGTATATATATATATATATATATATATATATATATTATATATATATATATATATATATATATATATATATATATATATATATATATATATATATATATATATATATATATATATATATATATACTGTTCGTTCTAAGTTTTGATGTAGCTCCTTACTTTCAGATGAAAAAACTTTTTTATTTAATACCCTTAGGTGTTGCTGGAATACTGCTAATAGCCCTTTTTTCACCCACATGTAATGCGTCTTAGCCTTCTGACTGCAACCTCCCTGGTCTTCTCAGAATGGCACAAAACAGAGAGCAGTATAGGCGACATATACATTCGCTCGTGAAGAGAGAGGCTCCTAGACGACCAAAAAGGCCAGATGACACTTGAAGTCAAGTAGTGCGTTTAAAATTAGTTCACCATCCCCCTGGTAATGCCCTGAAAGCTTCACCTAAATACCCTATGGTGTTCCTTAGGTATTTTTTATATGTCCTTTCGACTGCTGCATGCATGTTGTGTGTTTTGATTTAGTTCAACATCGCCCTTACATTCCCTGAAAGTCTTACCTAATACCCTTAGCAATAGCAATAGTAGTCGCTGTAGTAGCAGAAATAACAGTAGGAGCTTTGGGAGTAGTAGTAGCGATAGCATTAGTAGTACTAGTGGTGGTAGCAGTAATAGTGTTCACACAGTGCCTTTTAGGTCTGCTTCAAATTAATTCAAAAACTTTCAGAAATTAAATAAAAAAACAAGTTTTTTTAAATGAAAGTAAGGAGCGACATTAAAACTTAAAACGAACAGAAATTACTCCGTATATGAAAGGGGCTTTTCCTCCTCGACACCCCGCTCCTTGCGCTAAAGTTTGATTCTTTCTCGCAACTCTACTTTTTAAAACAATAAAAAACTTTAGCGTAAGGAGCGGGGTGTCGAGGAGGAAAAGCCCCTTTCATAAACGGAGTAATTTCTGTTCGTTTTAAGTTTTAATGTCGCTCCTTACTTTCATTTAAAAAAACTTGTTTTTTTTTATTTAATTTCTGAAAGTTTTTGAATTAATGCATGTCTGATTTTGGCTCTCCGTACATAAATTACTAAAATGAAATTTGCATATTAATTCTTTTTTTGGCTAAATGGCTTTCTCTTAGTTTTGATCAGACGATTTTGAGAAATAAGGGGTGGGGAAGGAGGTCTAGTTGCCTTCCAATTTTTCGGTTACTCAAAAAGGCAACTAGATCTTTTAATTTTTAACGAACGTTTTTATTAGTAAAAAAAACGTAACTTAAGAATTAACTTGCGTAACAAACGTACATAACTTACGTTACGTTTTATCCCAATTCTTTAAGAATGGCCCCTGAATCAGAAAGGCCGTAGAATAAATAGTTGAAATTATTTATAAAATTTTTAGCATAAAGAGCGAAGTATTTATCTCCTCCTAAATACCTCGCTCTTTATGCTAGAGTAGTTTTAGAACCCTTCATATGCGTAATAATCTCTGTTCGTTTTAAGTTTTAATACTTCTCCTTACTTTCAATTGAAAAAACTTTTTCATGTTTATATTTTCATTGTTTTTTTTATAGTAATGCTAGAAAGTCCTGCGCC
Source organism: Artemia franciscana (assembly GCF_032884065.1). Classification (NCBI taxonomy): domain Eukaryota; kingdom Metazoa; phylum Arthropoda; class Branchiopoda; order Anostraca; family Artemiidae; genus Artemia; species Artemia franciscana. The sequence continues at coordinate 49,466,187 of NC_088865.1, forward strand.
CTTTTCATTGAATTTCTCTTCCCCCATGAAATACTCCTCCAAGGAAAGATCCTCCCATATAGCCCCCTCCCCTGAACCCCACACCCAAACCAAAAAAATCCCCCTGATAACATCGGTACACTTCCCAGTAACCATTACTGTATGTAAACATTGGTCAAAGTTTGTAACTTGCAGCCCCTCCCCCAGGGACTGTGGGGGGGTAAGTCATCCCCAAAGACATAGTTATTATGGTTTTCGACTATGCGGAACAAAATGGCTATCTCAAAATTTTGATCCGTTGACCTTGGGAAAAAAATGAGCGTGGGAGGGGGCCTAGGTGCCCTCCAATTTTTTTGGTCACTTAAAAAGGGCACTAGAACTTTTCATTTCCGTTAGAATGAGCCCTCTTGCAACACTCTAGGACCACTTGGTCGATACGATGACCTCTGGGGGAAAAAAAACAAAGAAAAACAAATAAACACGCACCCGTGATTTGTCTTCTGGCAAAAAATACGAAATTCCACATTTTTGTAGATTGGACCTTGGAATTTTGTGTAAAGGGTTCTCTGATACGCTGAATGCGATGGTGTAATTTTCGTTAAGATCCTATGACTTTTAGGGGGTGTTACCCCCTATTTTCCAAAATAGGCAAATTTTCTCAGGCTCGTAACTTTTGATGACAAAGACTAAATTTGATGAAACTTATATATTTAAAATCAGCATAAAAATCCGATTCTTTTGATATATCTTTTAGTATCGAAATTCCGTTTTTTAGAGTTTCGTTTACTATTGAGCCGGGTCGCTCCTTACTACAGTTCGTTACCACGAACTGTTTGATATCTCCTCCTCATGCCCTGATAATTTCAGCTCAGTACTTTAAGCTGTTTCTGAGGTATTGCTGATACGCGTTTTTTGATAATCTTCATGCACATAGTGTGTTTGGTTTTGCCCAAAATCCCCCTCAACAATCCCTGAAAGTTTCTACTTAATGCCATTAGCCTTACTATTAGTAGTACTGGTAGTAGTAGTAGCACTACTACTACTACCACCAGTGGTATTAGTATGCACATAGTGCCTTTTAGTTGAACATACTCCTCAATATGCCCTGAAAGTTTAAACCGTTTAAAAGTTTAAACCTAATACTTTAAACCGTTCCTGAGATGTTGTTGATACGCCCTTTTGATAGCCTATATACACATAACGTGTTTCAATCTATTTAAGTATCCCTCTCACATTTCTTGAAAATTTCTCCTTACTACTCTTAGCAGTAGTATTAGTAGTACTAATAAAAGTAGTAGCATGCATTTTGTGCCTTTCCGTCGGCTCAACATGCACCAAAAGCTTTAACCTGTTACTCTAAGCTATTCCTCGGATATAACTGATCACCCCCTTTTGATAGTTGGAGTATGCGTAGCCGTAGTAGTAGTAGTAGTAGTAGCCATGGCAGCCGTAGTAGTATGCACATATTGCTTTTTGTTCGGTTGGACATCCCCCTCGTCATACCCTGAAAATGAAAAGATGAAAAAAACCTACAAAAAGCTTTCGTATAATCTAATACGAAAGCTAAAAACACACTAGTGCAAACACGAATAAGAACGAGTTGAAGTGTTTGAACGAAAAAGGAAAGATTACACCTCAACTATATTATAAGTGCTTGATGTGCAGTTCCTCGTGTTCTGTATTATATGGACTTCCAAAGATCAATAAGCCGAATTTGTCATTACGACCAATTGTTTCTAGTAAAAGGTCACCGACAAGTATTCTGAGTAAGTGGTTATTGTCGTTCTGTAAACCACTTTGTCGACGTAAATTTCTTATATTAAAATTCTTCCAAATTATTTCAAAAACTAAAAGAAGTGGAAATTTCTTCAAGTTCTTTGATACCAAGGTTCAGCATCGTATCAATGCACACAAATATGCGGAGGCAGCTGAAATTCTACTTGATAGAAAGTTTTTAAGAGATTTGGACTTGATTAGTGGCAAAACAGAATTGAAAGTCTGCGTAATTATGAATTTTGTAAGGTAGGGCAATAAGTTCTCTTATTATTTTTTTTTTTTTTTTTTTTTTTTTTTTTTTTTTTTTTTTTTTTTTTTAAAATAAAATGGCTTACCTTTGAGGGCCCCTTTAAGTCCATTATTAGCAAACATTTTTGTGGAATTGAAACAATTGCGTTAGATATGTATTTCTTAAAACGTAGCTTCTGGGGTTTTTATATGGATGACAGAATTTCAGAATGGAATAATGTGGAGGAGGAATTAAAAGATTTCTGGAACATCTTATTTATTTCGCGTCCGCATATCCGTTTGTAGGTAATGCGAGTAGACATCGCCTGTCTTTTCATTAAAAATATTTTTTGAGAGATGGATGCTTTCACAATGTCTACCCCTCCCGCCTCCCGAATCTATTTTCAAAGAAGTGCCCGAATCTTGCTAACAGAGGACTGTGCTATCTCTACTGGATCCTTGATATTACTATCACTTGTAAAAGAATTGAAAGGGTCTCCAAACTCAGCTCTAAGAACATTAATATTGCGCGAAGTGGTATCGGACAGATAAAAATCGAGTAAAACAGGGTGTGAGTCGGCCCTTTTTTGTCTTGGTTCCCCCATATGACTCTCACTGCGAGGGGCGGGTACTTGATCTCTTATTCGCCTCTCGACCTCGCCAGATGGCGCATGATTTAATGGATTGTCTAAGAATTCTGCGTCGAGGCAAAGATCCCTGACTACAGGGTCTAGATCAAAGTTGGGAGAAAGTATACTAATGCGGCTCACTATTGCGCTATAACCCCCCTCACGTTCACTCTCCACTGGGGTTGTACACGATTTTTCAGGAAATTCTGAAGGGTACGATATATTCTCCATGTACGCTTCTTATGTACCTGGTAATGCCGCTATGTGAACCTAAAAAATAATAAGAGCTTATTAGCCCATTTAAACACTTTTGATATTGTCCTGTGAAAGAATTTATATTAGACTAAAAACAGGATATATCATACTTAAGAGTAAGCTTTCAGAGCTAGTAGGACCACACTCCTACCTAATGCTTTATTGACCAAAAATGTTTCCATAAATGAACCCCCAAAAGTGACCCTTCAGATATATTGAAACCACACTACTAGTTTAGAATTTAATGACCATACATGTACTCCCAAAGCTACTTTTTGGAACCATAGCTCCCAACACTACCAGTTAAGAATTTAGTACCGGAAATTACCACATAAATGTTGAGTGGAGTGCGCCCTCTTTACGTTCTGAGTATTATAGTGTTCTAAAGACTCTTAGAAACTCACTGATGCGGAGGTTGTGTCCATTGTTGGAGCTCCAAAGATATCAGCGAGCAGATAGTTAATCGATGCTGGGACATTATCATGAATTTAAGCTGTGAAAATAGTATGTTATTAATCTAAGGGCCAGTGGCTCCTCAGACCCTTTAAAGCTAACGAGCCAGGGGGTCCTTTATTAAACTAAAGAGGACTGTGTTATCTTAGCTATTTCTTTTAGGACTGGCAAGAGCATATCTATTTTCTCTCTATTAACCCCGAAAAGAATAGATTATTTTAGGATGGGGATAATATTACTAAATCCTCTCAGAGGTGGGGGACAAGACCCCCTAAATCCTAGTTATATCTCCATTTGTTAGTCTGAACAGAAATTTACATTAGCCAGAAAAAGCGGTACGTTTTTACAGCTTCAATAAATAAGCTTTATGAAAAAATATATAAAAAATTTACATGGGAGTAGAAGGCTCCACATCATGGGTCTACAAGGAGAGCGTAGGTCCCTATGGGCTAGCAGATTTACTGTCATTTGGCACATGTCTTGAAGCTCCGGCGATTATCTTCGTTGCAGAGGGGAGAAGCACCGGTATACATAATGACTTCAGTCTGAAAGCCTCATAGAATCTTGAGGGGCCGTGTTTTCATCGCTTTGCCAGGTTGGATCAGCTCCTACTCTCGGTTTCTTAGGGAGAGGAAGCTCGGAATTTTCCTTAAAAAGAAATAAAATCTTAGATTTTCATGTAGTGAAGAAATACATCTTATGGATATTAGTTTTTTTTTTAAATAAATTTGGCTATTATTCAGCTGCCCCTTGGATTTTATTGCAGGTAAACCACCTCAATTCATAATTAATTTCATTAAAGAGCGATAAAATAAGGCTGGTACATGCCTTAAAATAGCTTCCAAGGACAAGTCCGTAGACCCGTCTCATTTTCCAAACCTAATCCCCTTTTTTAAGATAGCAAAAGTAGAATTTTCGGAGAATTAGGTAGTAAAGGTTCAAATAATTTTACATTATTCAGCTGCCCCTTGGATTTTCGTGGATCTTCTACTCATCCCAGGGGAGCGGGCTCCCCTGGGATGAGTAAGCGATTACTTCATCCCAGGGGAGCGGGCTCTCAAATAATTCTATATAATTGTCAAAAAAAGGACGTTTGTTTGTCATTTTTGATTACTATAAAGAATTAATATTATCTGCGCCCACATTTAATGCCTAAATAATAGATATTTGTGTAAGCGTTTTGCACAGAGAATCCATTTTGTTTAGGCTGATATTTTCCAGACGAAAGCAGTTGTTATAATAGCGTCCCTTTTTCAGTAATTATTTAATGGTTTGTTTGATATGTGTCTTGCAGTAATTATGGTCTGACCCCAATAGAAGGCAGGTGATTACCCAATTGGGAGCTGTCAGGATATGTAACCGTTTAAAGGATATGTCCGTTTAAAACTGAAGGGAGCTGTCATCCTCAAAGACATAATTTCCAGACTTTTCATCTACATCAAACAAAATGGTTATCTCAAAATTTTGTTTGGATGTGTTTGTGGAAATGATGGGCGAGGGAGGGGTTATTCGTCCTCCAATCACTTTCTACTATTTAAAAGGACACTAGCCTTTTCAATTTCCGATCGAATGAGCCCTTTTTGAAGTTTCCACGACAACTCCTTCGATATGAAATGTCCTAGTCTAAAACAATCCAAAAAATAAATAAATAGTACATTGTGCCTATACCGTTCTTTACTTAGGAAGCGCTATTGCGCTGCCTATGATGATCTTCTCCTTTAAGTATTGTCGGGAAGTTTTAATTTAATACCCAAATCAATTCTGGAGATTGGACACTATTTTGATCATTTGGATGCACAGTTCAAATTTCCGCTTAATACTGTAAGCGGAGTAGTGTAGTAGTAGTAGTGGGAGTAGTTGTATTGGTAGCATACAAATATTGCCTTTTTGATCATATTTCATGAATTCTACAAATTAATATACTCAGTTATTATTGTGTTTCACCCTTTTGATGATCCGTATGCGCATAACGTGTTTTGATTTATTTCAACACTCCCCTCATCATTCTATGAAAGGCTCACCTGAATACCCTTGCTTTTCTTGGGAAATAAAGTTCGAACATACATAGCATTCTCAATAACATATACTATGTGTAAATAATGAACGAATTGCCTAACTTAGCCTACAGCATTTGTCCTGAAGACTCTGGGGAGGTTGACATTCCCAAATACAAAATTACGTGGCCTTTCAACAATGCTGAACAAAATAGCTCTCTTAAAATTTCGATCGAGTATGTTTTGGGGAACGATAGGCTTGGGGGAGGGGACTGATTGCCCTCCATTCAATTTTGTGTCTTAAAAAGGGCACTAAAGCTTCCGGCTTCCAATCAAATGAGCTCCATCCGATCCCAAGTTTAAATGACTACTGGTTTCATAAAAACCTTATATGCCCCGGGCATAACTTATAACCCTTGCCCATGGGCTCTCGGTGATTGTGTTCACACTAAATACACTGTTATGTGATTTTTGGACTATTGGAAACAAATGTCTATCTCACAAAGTCAATTGAATGCGTTTTGGGAAAAGAGGACGTCAGGGAGGGGGTCTTGTTGCTCTCCATCATGTTTGACTCTTAAAAGGGAACTATAACTATACAATTCCAATCAAATGAGCCTCTTTTAAAGTTCGCAAGACCACCTCTTCCATAAAAACCTTATATTCCCCTGATACATAGCTTGCAACCCTTTTCCCCAGAATCTGGAGGATTCTGTCCACCCCAAATGCCTTATTATATGACTTTTTGGCTATTTTTGAACAAATAGCAATCTCAAAATTTTTATCGGATGATTTTGTGGAAAATAAGACTTAGGAGGGTGGGTGGTTGTCCTCGATCACTTTGACTCTTAAGAAGGGAAGTAAAACATCTGATTTCCAATCCAGTGAGCCCCCTCTCGAGTTTATATACCACCCTTTCCGTGGAAACCTTATATGGTCTTGGGGCATAACTTTCAACCCTTGCACTGAGGGCTGTGGGGGGGGGTGGTTATCCTCAAAATTTTCAGACCCTTCAACTACGCTGAACAAATGGCAATCTCAATATTTTGATTAGATGTGTTTTCGGAATTGACGGGCGTGGAAGGGGGGCTCGTTGCCCTCCAATCACTTTTGACGATTAAAAAAGTTCGCTTCAATATCCAATCAAATGAGCTTTTTTGAAGTTTCTAAGACAACAAATGGTCATCTAAAAATTTCTATCAGATGAATTTCGAGAAAATACGAGTTGGAGGGGTTATCCTCCCTCCCTCACTTTGAATCTTAAAAGTGTACTAGAACTTCAGATTTCCAATCTTATGAGCCCCTTCCGAAGTTTATACAGCCACCCTTTCAAAAAAACCTTATATGCCCCCAAGGCATAACTTACAACCCTTGCCCTGGGGGCTATGGGGAGAGGGTTATAATCCTGAAAGACATAATTTTCGGGCATTTTAACTACGCTGAACAAAATGGCTAACTCAGAATTTTGATTGAATGTGTTTGGTTAAATGGTTGGCGAAATGGTTAGCTTTGATACGAAGTGCCTTGGTTAAAAAAAAATAATAAATAGATAAATAAATAATACATTGTGGCCACATTGCTCTTTTCTTAGGCAGTGCTATTGTGCTGCCCATGATGTTCCTTACTATGAACTGTTTGAAATGGGGATCTCCGATCTTTCCTAACTTTTAAAAGATTTGTCGTTGTATAAATTTCCACTTAATTAACTCACATATAAGAACGAATTAATCAGATTTCATTTTCGCTGTCCTTGGTACATTAAATAGAGCCATCATAACTGCTGCAACAGCTCAAGGATAATTATAAAGCATTATGTTATTTGCTTATGAATACAAATGACAAAAATTTTCTGTTTAGCTCTGTTGATATGGTGACGACGAACATTTTTCGTAGATAAAGCCAATCAGGTGATAAGACTAAACTCAAAGATCTATATTAAAAATGGCAAAAATTTTCCTACCATGGGCAGTGACTTTCAAGTTGATGAGTGGTTGGAAGAAACCCTGAAAATGTTGGAGGATAGTGATTCAATACCAGGAATAATTGTGGATAAAGGAGTTTTTAATACGCTGGAAGATGTTATGACGAGAAGTAGTCGAAATAGCTCGATAAATCAAGTAAGTTTTGTTGGTGTAATTTCTTAGATCACACCACCGTTACTGTCAATTTATAAACAAAATTAAAGGTACTTGTGTGTTTTCCCGACCACACTCAAGAAGTGGAGTTAGGTTAATCATAATGAAGTATACCATAATATGATGAAAATACAATACTTTTGTAACAAGAATATGGAAACTACAAGAGAGGACTATGAAAAACAGGCCGGCCAAGACGCATCAGAGGCAACGCTATAACGTTGTCTATAGTAAAGGCCATACTGCTCGAATATTTTATTATTATTTATTATTTTTTCCAGAGGCTCTTCACATGGAAGGGATGGTCATATAAACTTTGGAGGGGGCTCATTCGATTGGAAATCGGAAGTTCTGGTGCCTTTTTAAGAGTCAAAAGTGATCGGAGGGCAGCTAACCCACCACGCCCTTTTCCCCCCCAAATACAATAGATACAAATTTGGAGATAGCCATTTTGTTAAAAATAATTCAAAGGACAGATAACAAAACTCCGGTACCAACACAGCCCCCCAGGGCCTGAACGTAGGCTTGTAAGTTATGCCCTGGGGGGTATATATGGTTCTTATGGAAGGGATGATGGTATAAACTTCAGAGAGGGGCTCATTTGAGTGGAAAACATAAGTTCTAGTTCACTTTTTAAAAGTGAACGGAGGGCATCTACCCACCCTCCCTCACAACGCACAATCTCTTTCCCCCAAATGCATCCTATGAACATTTCGGGATTGCCCGTTTGTTTGAAGTAGTCCAACGATCAGATAACAAAAACTTCGTTGTCAACATACCCTCCCCGAAGCCCGGAGAAGGGTTGTAACTTATGCCACGGGGCCATATAAGGTTTTTATGGAAGAGGTGGTCGTGTAAACTTTGAAGGGGACTCAAATGATTGGAAACTGCAAATTTTAATTCCCCTTTTAAGAGTCAAAAGCGATCCGATGGTGACTAGCTCCCCCTTCCAACCTTGTTTTTTATCAAATGCGTCCAATCTAATTTTTTATATAGCCATTTTGTTCAAAATAGACCAAAGACAATATAAAAAAGCTCCAGGGATAAAACAGCTCCCCAGAATCTGGAGCAAGTGTTGTACAATGGTCCCTCAGGACATATAAGCTTTTTGTGGGAAAGATTGTCGAATAAACTTCGACGGAGGCTCATTCGATTGTAAATCCGAATTTCTTGACCCCTTTTACGAGTCAAAAGTGATCGTAGGGCAACCAGCTGCATCTAATCAAAATATTGACATAGCTGTTTTGTTCAAATAGTTTGAAGATCGAATAATAAAACTCTGGGGTCGACAAAACCCCCCAATCCCGGGGGCAAGTTTTATAGGCTATGCTTTGGGTGCATATAAGGCTTTACGTAAGGGAGGGGGATGGCTCATTTGATTTAAAATTGAAATTTCTAGTTACCTTTTTAAGAGTCATCAAAAGTGATTAAAGAGCATATACATCCCCGTCATGCTTTTTCCCCAAATCCATCCGATAAAAATTTTTAAATAGCTATTTTGTTCAAACAGTTCAAATTACTATAACTTAAGGGTTGAGAGATCCTCCATAGAACCCAGGAGAAGAATTGTTACTTATGTAAGTTATAAGTTTTTAAAATCGAAAGTGATCAAAAATTAACAAGCCCCCCCCCCCTTCCCCTTGTCCCTTTTTTCCACAAATGTGTCTTATGAACATTTTGAAATAGCGATTTTGTTCAAAATAGTCCTAAATTCAAATTACTGTAACTTAGGGGCTAAGAAAATTCTCCCTAGCCCCCAGGGCAAGGATTTTGACTTATGTAAGTTGCCATTAGAATATAAGGTTTTTGCAGAAGGGGTGGTCGAATTAACTTTGATGGGGGCTCATTCGATCGGAAATTGAAACTTTTAGCTCTTTTTAAGAGTCAAAAGTGATCAATGAGCAATTAGCCCACGCCCCACTTTTACAAAGGGAATCTGGTCAGAATTTTAAGAAGGCCATTTTGTTTAAAATAGTTTAAAGGCCAAATAGCTATGCTTCCAGGGTTACCCCCCCCCCAACCCCAACCCCGGGGAAAATGACGTGGTAACTTCGATTGACGGTACAAGGGCTGTTAGTTATGCAAGTTGCTTATTGTTACTTTGATACCTTGTTTACTTTTATGCTTATTGTTACTTTGATACTTTGTTTACTTTTATGTTTTTTTTACTTTGATTCTTTGGTACTTTGATATTGTTACTTTGACATTAGTTTTGATACTTTGATGAAAGTTTGATGTTGAAAAAAAAAATCCTATTTTGAAATAAGAAATCATTATAAAACTTGAAATTTTCTTGTAATCAAAAAACTAACAAAACCAACACGAAAAAACTTTCCGAAAAAGAAGTTTTCTAAAGAAAAGTAAGAAAAAAATGAACAAAGATATTCTGCTACTGAAGCTTAATGAAAACCAAAGCGACATAAATTAAATAAACAATCATAGCAAACAAGCATACAATAGGTACCTATATAAATGAGTAAATAAATCTTAAAATGAGTGAAACTTAAGTTGAATATGCAAATCAAGCTTGGAAAAACAAAAAATCTCTACTAACAGGAGCTTGGGTTTTGCCTCCTTCTCTCACTATAGAAGTCTAAAACTACTGTGTCATAGGCGCTTTACTGAAAACTATGTGTGTCTTGAACAGTCTTGAAAAGTACAAATAATATGAAACTGAATATGTAATATACAATCCTATTCATTGTTGAAAGATCATCAGTTCAATATTTTACTTCACTGTAATTTTATTTTCATTTTCAATGCTGCAATAACTGGAAAATGAAATGTTTGTAATATAGCTCGTTTTCAGTGAAGCACCAATTATGTAGTAGGATTTAGACTTTTAAAGTTAAGTAAGGGGGCAGTATTCTAACTCTTGTTTATAGTGAAGCTATATTTGTCTTGAATAGTCTTGGAAAGAACTACGTTAATAGAGCTCTTTACGCTAAAGTTTTTTTTTATTGTTTTAAAAGGTAGAATTGTGACAAAAAGTCAAACTTTAGCGTAAAGAGCGAGGCGTTTCTCTTTTGTTTTTTTATTTAATTACAGTAAGGCAAGCCAGTATTATGTAGCAACTGACTGCAGAGAAGGCAACTGAGATATGCCCTTTGGAATCTAGCGGGCAAAACCTTACACCCTTTTCTGTGTATTTGTTTCCATTTTAGACTTGCTCAATGGTTCTCTATCGCTCATAAGTCCTCCTAGAAGCTAAAAATCTGCATAAAAAGTGTATTTTTTTTTATAACGTATAATGTGTATACAATATGTGTATATTGTGTATAACGTACACATAGATATGTGTGACGATTTAAAGATTCATCCAAAGTATTCTGAAAATTTGTAAAGAGTTACAGGCAGGGGCGTAATTTGCTATGGGTCAGAGGAGCACCCCTCCCCCCAACCTGAATTTGGCCCCCCGTCTGAAGTATTGTTTCTTCAAAAACTTTGTCAAAACTAATATAAGCCTCATAATACAAGAATCAACAGAAACTGATCAGTATTCTTTAGTATATATTTACTTTTATAGCAGTATAAAGTTTCTTTATAGTACTATAAAGTTTCTTTATAATACTTTTATAGTACTATATAGTACTTCCATGTTACCAAATAGCTCATTTTTCAGTTTTTACTGTCATATTCACTTGTTTTGGGAAAATTGGTTCCAAATTTGCCCCCTCCCCCCAAGATTTTGAAAAAATTACGCTACTGGTTTCAGGAGTTGATTTGTAAACGTTTAGTTTACATAGCTCATCTACTTTCTTTGAAACATTAAAGAAAGCTGGTCTAGAAAGCAGTAATTGAAGTATGGAATATCTAGATGTAATAAATTGATCCCAAACTTTAGGAGTCCTAGTATAGACATTTCCTTTCTGAACCACTTCTCTTTAATATTTCATAGAAAATAGTTGAGTAGTAGGTTAATGGTTGCGTAGTGGGTCAATGTTGAAAGTTATAGGTCAAAGGCAGAAGCGTTTTGTATGAGTCTTGAAGATCAATAGTTGAGCCGAGGAAAATGAATACCACTTTTGTTTGAGGGTTAAAGGCTTGAAGCAAGCAAGCTCCAATTTTCTAGGGCTAAAGGGCCGAATTCCATCTGAGTAAAACAATAACCATTTTCTGTGGCAGAGCTTCCAAGCGAAGTGAGGCTTTCAAGAAAAAAACAGCTGTGCTTAAAAAATACCTTGAAATGGGATTTTGCTCTCTGTTGTTTTTCAACCCTTTAATATTGTGCCTTTATCTACTAGAAGATAGTCCTCGAATGTACAGTCAGTACTTGCACTATCTTCGAATTCTTAAGAGGTCCCCTTAATCCCCCCCCCAAAAAATGGGTTTTCCAATATTTCCCCAAAACAAACGTCCTTAGGTACATGAACGTCAACAAAAAACTTAACTGTCAACTTGAACTTTCTCGGAAGTTTTGGAGAAGTCATTTTTCTCCACGCTATTTTATCGGACAAAATAGCCCCGTTTTTTTTTCCAGGATTAGCCAACTGAATTTTAAAAGTGGCAAAAAAAAGAAAAAAAAATCGTTCTCGACTCCTTCCAATCTGTGCACGAATATTTTTTTTTTTTAACCTAGTGGATCGACAATTAATTGTCAGGGAAGCATGTAAAGCTTATTATTTGCCTTTCATTGAAAGTTTGTAAATAGTTAACACGTTGAATTAAAAAGAAAACATTCAATTATTCCATTTATCACTTTGAATATTTTCAGTGCCATATTGATGGCTGTTGCTTCCGTGATGGAAAACGTCGCATTGACATGGTCCTAGCGTACACGGACAAAAGTGTTACAGACGAAATGCATCTCCAAAGAAGATCTGTTTTCGAATCAGAACTGCAAAAACAAGGTCTAGAGCTGGAGCTGGAAGATTGTGTCGTAAGAATACTGAGCCATACATCGTTAGAATAACAGTTCTTTCACACTATGCTGCAGAGCCTCTCGCACCATTATAACTTAAGACCTTGAGTTACATTAGTTCCCATGCAACCGAGCCCCGTTTAACTCAACCTTATTCTACTCAAATCCATGAATCGCAAATTAATTCAACTTAGCTCCCGTTCAATTCAACACCCATTGAACTTAACTCCATTTAACTCAACCCCATGCAGCCCAGCCTCACATCAACCCGACCACTATTCAGTTGAATAGTAAAAAATAGTAGAAAAAAGAAAAAAAAACAGCGAATTGTGGATGGAACTGGTGATTTTGTTTTTCCGATACCAGTGCCAGTTTCCACTCTCGGTAGTTCCCTGTGCTCTTTGACCTGGCCCTGTAAAAATAACTGATAATTTGAAAGGTTGAAAGTAACATGTTGATAGTCTACGCACTATCAATTGTTGTTGAAGATCTTTAAGTTCTTTTTTTTTTTACTTCAAGATTTTGAGCTAATGGCCATTACACTGGATTATTTGTAATTCCCTCTCCTTGCACTGATTTCCTTTCTCATTTTATAACTCTCTCGCATCATCATAACTTAAGACCTTGAGTTACATTGGTTCCCATGCAACCGAATCCAGTTTAACTCAGCCTTATTCTACTCAATTCCATGAATCTCAAATTAATCCAACTTAGCTCCCGTGCAGTTCAACACCCATTGAACTTAACTCCATTTAACAGTTGAATTTAGTTGTTGTTTTTTTCAGTTTAACCCTGTGCAACCCATTCCCCTTTGACACAAAAACCATCTAACTCAACCCTCATTCAATTCAATCCTGTGCAACTCAACCCGCTTTGGGGGTGTAACTGGTTACACGTTAGTTTAGGTCGTTTTGAATATTGGCTGAGTTGAATAAGGGTTGAATCGAATGGAGTTACATTATGTGGAGTCGATTTTCAGGGCGATCCGGTTAAATGGGGTCAAGTTAAATGATGACTGAGTTTCACTGGGGTTGAGCTGAATTGCAAGGGGATTGAGTTAAACGGGGGTTGAATTACATGGGGCAGGGATGCACGATGTTTGAGTTGAATAGACTGGGTATTATGGGAGCTAATTTGCAAGGGAGCTGAGCTACATGAGCGTTAATTGGAAGTTGGATTAAACGAGAGTAAAGTTGAATGGGGGGTTGAGTTGAACAAGGGCTGAGTTAAAGGGGTAGAGTCAAATGGGGTTGATTTAGGTAGGGATTGAGTTACACACGCACCGTTACATTGCATTCTCTTTTGGAGCAAATTTTGTCCAGTAGCGAAATGGAGTGCCAAGTAGACCTGAGGTCTACTTAGAGTTTACGTTATTTAAGATTTATGTTATGGAAAAGTCAATGTATTAGCAAAAAGCCTAGTTTCTGAAAAAAATAATAAATTTTGAAAATATATTCCTGAAACTTTCCTATAAAGCTTTTCTTGCTGAATCATAGCTTAAATGTCTATCTCCAACCCACACTCGAATTTTTGAATGGCTCACTTACGATGGTTTTGACGATTTAAAATGATTATTAAAGGTTATATTTATGCGTTGCCCTAGCGTGAAAACTTTAAGTGGAAAGTCTGTACTTAGCATAGCGTAACTTAGCCATTTAGCATAAAAAAAAGTTACACACACAGTATGAAAGCCATTTAATGATGTTTTCGACTTCTTGCAAAATGCAGAAAAACATTAAAATATTTACGACATTCGAATATCGTAATTCGAATTTCGAATATCGAATATCATGCAGGATCAGTTCCTCATTGCGTTAGAATTTAGATCAAAGAGTAAGGGAATTTGAAAAGAAAAAACGAAAAGGAAAGAAAGAAGAAACAAGCAAAGGGGAAAAGGAAACAAAGCTTGTCTCGGACAAGAAAGAGTTAGCACTATTAAGTGTTTAACTACAAATTAATGCATTTATCTATAAAAATTATATGTAATTTTTTTGCTTTTAAGATACAACTTCTATCAAAGGGTACAATAAATATATTTTTTCAACTAACCTTAACCCAACTATTTGATATTGAAGAACAAAAGCTAAAAAATGAGAAAGTCTTCTTTTAAAAATCTTAAGGTTAGACCAGTGGTTTACAACTGATTTTAGGCCATGCCCCACCTAGGCATTTTTGAAACCCTTCGTAATATTGAAATATTGTTAATAAAATTATTACGCGTATTCACCTGAAGGAAGCTTAAAAGGCAATCTTTTTTTGGGTCGTCTTCAAGCCACATTTTATACTAATGAAAAATATAGCCTGAATACAATACCCTATATACAATGTATAACGTCATTACAATACTATCACGCTAGCACTATCGATACTATCAGTCCTAGTACAAATGTTTATGCTCTTTTATTAGCCCTAACCTAAGCACATAAATAACTTTTTTCTAGAAAGCTTCAGGACTTCGGAAGCTTTTCTGTTGATAAAGACAATGACGGTTCAGTACCCCCGGTCAAAACGAAAAAAAAAAGAAATCCCATTCAAACTGGTTTGGAATTGTGGAGATTTTAGCACTTAACGAAATCTTCAATTATTTATCAAATCATTACTTTTTAAAGTTTCTAGTCTTTTGGCATATGTTTTGTCCTTTCTTATTAGTCCTAGTTTAAGCAATTAAAAGCTTCATAAAATAATGAGTGCTGCCAGGGAATTTCCTAGGGGATGGGGTAGATAAGTGCAACCCAGAGCTTTGTTTTTTCTTTTTCTTTTGGTTCTTTTTAAATGCATTTAAATGTGACTTCATTCACATGACATATTTTTTCTTTTTTCAAAATTAAGGCTCTAGAGTATAGTCAGCCGAAGGGTGCACGTCCTGTTCATGACCCACAAAAAAAATGTTATGGACAACCGGTGGGGCCTACAAACTACATTGGGAATTTCGGGGTTAGACCCAATAAAGTTAGAACTTTCAGTAAAGGGTAAATTTTTTCAGATTTAACTTGATTTTGACTTTTTTTTATTATTATTATTCTGTTCAGTAATACTACATCGATAGTGGTGCTATATATGTTCGATTTTATTGCCTTTACTAAAAAAGGGTAAATAAAGACCTTTGGAGTAGATGTAGCCGTTCTGAATCTACTGTGGCAAAACATGTTTTACGTTCATATTGTTCATTTTGTACAGTTTGAGGCAACAACTTTATTGTGAAAGTTTTTCACTATTTCTAGTGAAAAGGGTCTTACGCAATGGGTTAGGGAAACCTTAAAAATGAAAAAAAAAACTTTTTCGCGTATTTGGAATAAACAGACATACTGTCACTCTAAATATTGATCCGTTTTTATGATATTATATAAAAAATAAACTATTCTAAAAAATTAAGATTTGTCACGCAAAATCACAAAGAGATTAATTTAGCCTAAATAAAAACACAAAAGAAAATCTGTACTGAATGCCAACAAGTGCCCCTTCCAAACTCTGGTCTCCCCCGACTTCAAGTTCCCCCCCCAGCTGAAATTAAGTTTCTCTAAGAATCTGGTCAGAACTGAGATAAGCCTGCAGAGTTCAAGCGTCTACATAAACGGGGCAGTTTTCTTTAGGATGTCTTTACTTTTATGGTACTGTATGGCTCATTTTTCAGTTTTGATTGTCATTCTCACTTGATTAGAAAAAATGGCTCCAACTTAGCCCCCCTCCCAGGATTTCAACGAAATTACGCCACTGCCTACTGCCACGTGGTGAAATATTCGTTTTTCTGCTCTTCTTTTTCTTCTTCCAACTTGCCTTCCACCCAATATTGCTTCTTTGATTTTAAGCCAAGTCCCCCAACACAGTAGCCCTTGAATATTTTTTCTTAATTCTATGGTTAATTCAATCCAGCCATAAGTATTGTCAGTCATTGCTGCCACCTAACCGGGCTGTGGTAAATGCAAAAAAAAAGATTTAATATTTTCCTTAAAAACTAAGGCAAGAAAACGCTAGCTACCTCGTGAACCGAGAGTGATATTACTTTTGCAGTTTGTGGATTGGTAGAAAAAAGTAACCAAAGACATTGCCTTTTCTGCAAGACTGCTGAAAATGAAACAATGGAGACTGTTGACATCTAGAAAGCACATATTTGGAGATTTGGTGAAAATACTAAATTTAAATTGACATTTATAATTTTTCAGACTCCAAGCAGATCTTTACGACACTCAGTATAACTGACAGGTGCCATAATTTACAGTTTTATCGCTTTTCTTTGTATGTTTATAGTCTTGTGACTGTTATGTCAACACATTAATGGAGCTATTCGAGGAAAAAGAAAAGTGGCCGTCGGTGTTTGTAAAGGAACAAATAAAGTAATCGAATCCCATCTTTAAATAAACATATGGACGTAACAAAGCAGAGCAACAAAAAATGGTTTTTCTACTGTGAAATTAATATAAATTATAAGGCACCGACAGAAAATTCATCTTCGAAACTGTCAAAACTGTCAAAACTTGAAAAAAAGACAAAAATCGTAAGAAAACAGGAAAATATCAGAGCCTAATCGATAAAACAATGAAAAACTTGTTTTAAGGGGGGGGGTAACACAGCATTAAGGCTTTTCTTGTCTACTTGCCTGATTATCTTTAAGCTAACATCTAACAGCCACTGAGCTATAATTCCACTTAAAATTAAACTGTGGAAAAAGATCCAGGGACAAGCACAGCAAAATTTGGTTTCAACTTAGGTGAGGGGGGGGGGGTGAAGCTTGAAAAACATTTTGAGGCGTGAAATTTGTTAAAGTGTCATTTTTTGTTGTTGTTGTTCTTTCAAATTCGGAAAATGTTCATTCTACTACCCCTCCATCTCTCATAAGTCTTCAAGTTTTATAATTCCAGTAAATATTCATAAAATACAAGCAATAACGGTTAATGTTTTGGACGATTGCACTTGTGAGAACCAAACCTTTTTTCTTTCCTTCTATTATTTAGAGCTTGAAAGCGAAGTATTTTTTCAGGTTATTTTACATAAAGATAAATTTTCTGTTCCATATATAGTGGTTTGTAGGCATATATTTACATATATATATATATATATATATATATATATATATATATATATATATATATGTGTGTGTGTGTGTGTTTGGTTAGATGCGGTTAGGTTGGGTTACGTTAGTTTAGGTTTTAAACCCATTTCTGATATTTAGAACCAAACTTTACCTAATGTCACTTAATCTAACTTACCCTAAATTAATGTAATCTAACCTAACCTATCTTTAAATTTTGCCATCAGAGCATGGATGAGACTGAAAAAGCTGACTAACAAAACTAATTGAATCCAAGCAGAAAAAAAGAATTCCGATGCCACCCTATTTGAAGCCTAAAGACTTCATGAGCCTACACTTTCAAATTTGCTGTCCATTCTCGATAATTATTTTATTATCATATTTTTATGCGGTGTGCTCAAAAATATATATTTGGAAACGAAATTATGGAATGGAGTGTGTATTCCTTTTCCAGCAGATTTGTGACCAGTTTTTATGGCACTTGGTATTAACCAGGTGACATATAGCAATCGCCAATTCTGTCGGTCTGTCTGTCTGTCGGTCTGTCGGTCCCGGTTTTGCTACTTTAGGCACTTCCAGGTAAGCTAGGACGATGAAATTTGGCAAGCGTATCAGGGACCGGACCACACTAAATTAGAAATAGTCATTTTTCCGATTTGACCATCTGGGGGGGGGAGTGGGGGGCCGGTTAATTCGCAAAAATATAAAAAAATGAAGTATTTTTTACTTATAAGTGGGTAATTAGATCTTAATGAAATTTGATGTTTGGAATGATATTGTGTCTCAGAGCTCTTATTTTAAATCCCGACCTGATCTGATGACATTAGGGGGAGTTGGAGGGGGGAAACCTAAAGTCCCGGTTTTGCTACTTTAGGCACTTCCAGGTAAGCTAGGACGATGAAATTTGGCAAGCATATCAGGGACCGGACGACATTAAATTAGAAATAGACGTTTTCCCGATTTGAAAATCTGGGGGGAGGAGTGGGGGGCCGGTTAATTCGGAAAAAATAGAAAAAATGAAGTATTTTTAACTTACGAGCGGGTGATTGGATCTTAAAGAAATTTGATGTTTGGAATGATATTGTGTCTCAGAGCTCATATTTTAAATCCCGACCAGATCTGATGACATTGGGGGAGTTGGAGGGGGGAAACCTAAAATCTTGGAAAACACTTAGAGTGGAGGGATCGGGATGAAACTTGATGGGAAAAATAAGCGCAAGTCCCAGATACATAATTGACATAATCAGAACTGATTCGCTCTCTTTTGGGTAGTTGGGGGGGGGGGTAATTCTTAAAAATTAGAAAAAATGAGGTATTTTTAACTTACGAACGGGCTCTCTGGGGTAGTTGGGGGAGGGATTAGTTCTGAAAAATTAGAAAAAATGAGGTATTTTTAACTTACGAACGGGTGATCGGATCTCAATGAAATTTGACATTTAGAAGGATATCGTGTCTCATAGCTCTTATTTTAAATCCTGACCGGATCTGTTGACATTGGGGGAAGTTTGGGGTGGGGGAACCTAAAATCATGGAAAACGCTTAGATTGGAAGGATCGGGATGAAATTTGGTGGGAAAAATAGGCAGAAGTCTTCCATGCGTGATTTAAATAATTGGAACGGATCCGCTCTATTGGGGGGGGGGGGTTAATCCTGAAAAATAAGAAAAAAATACGTATTTTTAATTTGCGAAGGAGTGATCGGATCTTCATGAAACTTCATATTTAGAAGGACCTCGTAACTCAGATCTCTTATTATAAATCTCAACCGGATCAAGCGTAATTGGGGGGGGGGGCAGTTGGGGAGACCGGAAATCTTAGAAAATACTTAAAGTGGTGAGATCTGGATGAAACTGGATGGGAAGAATAGAAACCTGTCTAAGATACTTGACTGACATAACCGGACCGGATCTGCTCTCTTTGGTGGAATTGGGGGGAAGGGTAATTTTGAAAATTGAGGTATTTGTAACTTATGAGAGGGTGACCAGATCTGAATTAAATTTGATATTTAGAAGGATCTTGTGCTTTAAAGTTCTAATTTAAATTCCGACCAGATCCTGTGTCATTGGAGGGAGTTGGAGGGGGAAACCAGAATTCTTGGAAAATGTGAAAATTGGGGTATTTTTATCTTACGAATAGATGATCGGATCTTAATGAAATGTCTCAGAGCTCTTATTTCAAATCCCGACCAGATCTTTTGACATTGGGGGGGGGGGGGGTTGGAGGGGAATATCTTGGAAAAACACTTGGAGTGGAGGAATCGGGATGTAGCTTGGTGGATAGAATAAACAAATGTCCTTGATACGTGATTGGCAGAATCGTAGTGGATTCGCTCTCTTTGGTGGAGTTGGGTGGAGGGGTTCAGTGATTTGCCGAGTTTGGTGCTTCTGGACGTGCTAGGACGATGAAAATTGGTAGGCGTGTCAGGGAGGTGCACAATTTGACTTGATAAAGTCGTTTCCCAGATTCGACCATCTAAGGGGCTAAAGGGAGAGGAAAAATTAGAAAAAATGAGGCATTTATAACTTACGAGTGGATGATCGGATCTTAATGAATTTTGATAGTTAGAAGGAAATTGTGAGTCACAGCTCTTATTTTAAATCCTGACCGGCATTAAGCCTCTTATTTTCCTTTTTAAATCAATCTATTGATTCATAGAATTTTGTTAGAGCTCATACCATATGACCTCTTGGCTCTTAGCTCTTCTCGCCTCGTCACAAGTGCCATATGAGCTCTTAGCTCTTGTTGGAGATATAAGAGCTTATTTTGAAAAGAGATTAAGGAGCTCTAAAGTATACCCCTTTGTAAATCACACTCCACAATATCTAATACAGATGATGATTATGTCCATAAACGAAAGCCTAGACTTCCTTCGGTGACAAGGAATATTTTTTTTTCTTTACTTTATTGTTATTTCAAAATCATATTTGTTCAAAATTATCCTTCGTCAATTGTAATTTTAAACGTAGATTAAAAATGTGGAATCAACTTCCTTTTCTAAACACTTTTTTGTATTGGTTTTGAACCAGAAAAGAATAAAACTTTTTAATGAAAATAAAAAGCTGTAAATTCCTAATTCGTACTAAAACTTGTGTTAGATTTGATGCCATGTTAAGGACGTTTTCTATTAAAGAAGTTGTTTTTAAAAGCACAAAAAAAAATTCATTAAATTAAAATTAGCACTGCATTTTTCTAAAATTGAATCAAAAGCATTTTAAAGTATTAAAACGAAATTAAAACCAACATTTAAATTTAAAGCTCTGAAAACAATTTAATTTAAATTTCTTCTGAAATTTTGATGCTTGGAAATAGGGTTTTCTATGTCACTGGTGTAGCATTGAAATTCGTTAGTTATACTGCTATATTTTTAGGATTCTTTCGATGGTAAGACCTATTACCTGAAAATTCATGCTCCTTGGAATTTCCTACTCACCCAGGCTGAGGCTGTCGAACTGAAAATGCCATTAAAGGTAAGTTTTATGAATTTTTAGATGCATATGCAGGGAATCCCTTTATAGAGGGTGGTGAGCCAAATTCACGCTTCTAGGGGGGAGCTATAGAAAAAGCCTTGATATGCTCTTCATATTTTCTTTTCACTAAGTCTCAAATTTTGTGGTAGATGGTGCATGCCCTAAGGACCCCCTCCTCTTACTCCGCAGGTGGCTCAGAAGTGTGTTATTTGGGAAGCCTGCACTCGACTTGGGTTTTCCTCAAAAATTCATATTCATTACAGAAAAGAACACAAGGGAGGCTTCGGGGCCTTGGGCCCCCGAAATCCTAAATTATTTTGATTTCCTGGGTATTTTTTATTCAAATTATCACATAAAATTTGTATTTTGATTATTCCGTCCCCCTGAAAAAAAAAACCACCTATGTGCCTAATTCATTAAGAATATTTTAATCTCTGATGATTTTCTTCTTTTTTTTACTTCACATCAAGAACTATGGAGAAATGTTTGCCCTGTATTTCTTTTTTAGACCCTCCCAGCCCAGCACGAGTAGTTTTATTCCAGAAAGATACTTGTACTTTTGATCCACGGGAAAGGGGTCAGTGATTTTGGGCAACTAGAGTATGAAAAGGGTCACTTTTTAAGCCGCTAAATAAGTGAAAAATATATAAAAACTGTCATGCATTGGTGGGAGGGGGGTTAAAACCTAATCATTTTCGTAGTTCGGGTCTTGAACATTCATAAATATTAAAAGAACAATACGGTGTAAACTCTGTCTATAATGCGACGAACTGACATCACAAAATAGTGCCCAAGGCCAAAAGGCTGAAATTCCAGATTAGCTCGCTGTAAATAAGCTTGTAAATAAAAGTATTTACTTGCTTCCAAAAATACGTTTAATTAAGCTTTAATTCCTTGGAAATAGGTGTAGCATTAGGAAGTTATGTTAGAGGGAAAAAATTTTGGATGGGCAGCATTTTTGAGATTTAGGAAATGAAAACATAAATAGAGGAAAGTGCATGAATATTACACGAAGTTGCATCAATACATCATAGAAATTCCTACCCACAAGGTAGGGGCTGTCTTCACAGACTCAAGTCTCCCCTACCAACATGTTTGCTGGTAAAATAACATGGTTATTCTGTCGAGCTTTTTTTTTCTCTATTACATTTTCAAATATTAAAAAGATATATGAAAAAAGAGCAGTGGTGGATAAAATTATCTCTCAGAGTTATGTCAACCAAAACCATCAATAATGAATTATGTTCTTACATGTTCTATCGGTAATTTTTGTTATATTTTTGTTTTAATTTTATGTTCTTACATGTTCTATCTGGTAATTTTTGTTCTATTTTTGTTTTAATTTTATGTTCTTACATGTTCTATCTGGTAATTTTTGTTTTAATTTTATGTTCTTACATGTTCTATCTGGTAATTTTTGTTCTATTTTTGTTTTAATTTTATGTTCTTACATGTTCTATTTGGTAATTTTTGTTCTATTTTTGTTTTAATTTTATGTTCTTACATGTTCTATCTGGTAATTTTTGTTCTATTTTTGTTTTAATTTTATGTTCTTACATGTTCTATCTGGTAATTTTTGTTTTAATTTTATGTTCTTACATGTTCTATCTGGTAATTTTTGTTCTATTTTTGTTTTAATTTTATGTTCTTACATGTTCTATTTGGTAATTTTTGTTCTATTTTTGTTTTAATTTTATGTTCTTACATGTTTTATCTGGTAATTTTTGTTCTATTTTTGTTTTAATTTTATGTTCTTACATGTTCTATCTGGTAATTTTTGTTCTATTTTTGTTCTAATTTTGTTTAATAGAACAGTCCATTGAGAAGCTTTATAACAAAAAGACATCATTTATCTTTTTTCTTAAATCTACATTAAACAAATAAGAATTTTTAACTTGCCATTTTTGATTGTTTTTAATCTTGAACCAATATTCTTTGGGAAGTTCTGATTAAAATGTGATGCAAATAAAACGTTAGTATCCGATATGATCTTTTATATGGTAAATCAATACTGATAGAACTGCAAATATTTAATTTGACTTTTGAATGTCAAAGATTAATTGCCAAAAAGGTTCTACATATGTTAGCCATATTGAATAAAGATTAGAGCTATAAAGCTTATTCCAAGAGATTTTCTAATTTGAAATTATGGGGTAAAATTTTAAATTTTATATTTTATATTTATATTTTTTTATATTTTCAAACAGTTCGTGGTAACGAACTGTAGTAAGGAGCGACCCGGCTCAATAGTAAACTAAACTCTAAAAAACGGAATTTTGATGCTAAAATATACATCAAAAGAATCAGATTTTCATGCTGATTTTAAATATATAAGTTTCATCAAATTTAGTCTTTGTCATCAAAAGTTACGAGCCTGAAAAAATTTGCCTTATTTTAGAAAATAGGATAAAACACCCCCTAAAAGTCACAGAATCTTAACGAAAATCATACCATCGCATTTGGCGTATCAGAGAACCCTGTTTTTTTTCCCCAGGGGTCATCGTATCGACCAAGTGGTCCTAGAATGTCGCAAGAGGGCTCATTCTAACGGAAATGAAAAGGTCTAGTGCCCTTTTTAAGTGACCAAAAAATTGGAGGGCGCCTAGGCCCCCTCCCACGCTCATTTTTCTCCAAAGTCAACAGATCAACATTTTGAGATAGTCATTTTGTTCCGAATAGTCAAAAGCCATAATAAATATGTCTTTGGGAATGACTTACTCCCCCACAGTCCCTGGGGGGAGGGGCTGGAAGTTACAAACTTCGACCAGTGTTTACATTTAATAATGGTTATTGGGAAGTGTACAGTCGTTTTCATGGGATGTTTTTTTTGGTTTTGGGGGTGGGGTTGAGGGGATTGGGCTATGTGGGAGGATCTTTCCTTGTAGAAATATGTCATGGGTGAACAGAAATTCAATGAAAAGGGCGCAGGATTTTCTAAAATTACTATAAAAAAAAACAATGAAAAAATAAACATGGAAAAGTTTTTTCAATTGAAAGTAAAGAGTAACATTGAAACTTAAGACGAACAGAAATTATTACGCATATGAGGAGTTCTAAAAGTACTTTAGCATAAAGAGCGAGGTATCTAGGAGGAGATAAATACCTCGCTCTTTATGCTATAGTATTTTTAGTAATTTCAACTATTTACTCCACGGCCTTTCTGATTCAGGGGGTCATTCTTAAAGAATTGGGACAAAACTTACGATTTAGTGTAAAGAACGAGGTATTAACGAGGGTACAAACCCCCTCATATACATAATAAAAATTAAAGAATATAAAAGTTTGTTACGTAAGTTAATTCTTAAGTTACGTATATTTTTACTAATAAAAAAATTCGTTAAAAATTAAAATTTAGAGTTGCCTTTTTATGTAACCGAAAAATTGCATGGCAACTAGGCCTCCTTCCCCATCCCTTATTTCTCAAAATCGTCTGATCAAAACTAAGAGACAGCCATTTAGCCAAAAAAGGAATTAATATGCAAATTTCATTTTAATAATTTATGTGTGGAGAGCCAAAATCAAACATGCATTAATTCAAAAACGTTCAGAAATTACATAAAAAAACTAGTTTTTTAACTGAAAGTAAGGAGCGACATTAAAGCTTAAAACGAACAGAAATTACTCCATATATGAAATGGGGTGTCCCCTCCGCAATCCCTCGCTCTTTACGCTAAAGTTTGACTCTTTGCCACAATTCTGCTTTTTAAAACAATTAAAAGCAATTAAATGCCTTTCGGTATTATATGACCCATTTTTATTTTTCGCCTTCATTTTCGCTTGATTTGACAAAATTGGCTCCAACTTTTTCCCCCTCCCAGAATTTTGACGAAATTATGCCACTGCTCTGCCCTTCTTTTTCCCTTTGCAGGCACCATAAAATGAGTTCAAAACTGTTTTTTGGGGGATTGTTTGTTCTAGGAGAGCGTTTCATGTGACAATGACCTTTTAGATCTAAGTCTTTAAAGTACCAATGAGTGAGAATGAAATTTTATTGTTTGAACTAGCTAGGTCAAAACTTACACAGCATTATATATCTTTAAAAATTAATATAAAAAAAATCAGAATCAAATTTTAATATAAAAAAATAAATCCTTATACTGTCTTAGATCTTTTGGTAGTAGCAGGGGACAAAGTTAAAATAAAGAAACGTGAAAATGAGCGAATAATAATATTGTACCCAACAGTTGAAGAAGGTTAGTTTTCTTTTTAAGGTATTTTTGTCTTTGAAAATTAATTGTTGCAACATTGACAAAAATATGGCCCTAAGAACTTTATAATTTTGAAACAGTTAAAAGAAAAATACTAAAAAATCTGGATTTTTAGGCATAAACAGACATAAGATGGGTTCAGGGGGAAATTTTTTTTTTATGTTCTTGGCCCCTTTATAAAAACCGCCGTCACAGAAATCTCCTTGGCATTCGATTATGTTTTATTTATAATATGTTTATTTATAATAAATATGTATCAATAAATATGTAATAATAAATATGTATTATAATAATATGTAATAAATATGTTTATTTATAATTTATATTTTTTTTCCAGCAAAAAGAAGACAGGCCGAAGACAGCTGGCAAGAGCAAAACAACCTCAACAAACATTCTGAAAAACAAAGCACCACAGAAGAAAAATCCTTACACGGCTATTTTTTCTCTTTCGAAGCTTGAACAGTAATCTTTGATTCAGTCATCTATTGCTTGTTGCAGTTTATAAAACTGCCTGCAGGCCGAAACACCTTATATTATATATCATAAATTGCGGCTTAAATTTCGTCGTAATCGACAAGAATAATAAGATCATGATAGAATATGGACGTAGCTAAGACTTTTTTTTTGTAAGGGAAGGCAAGTTGGCCAGCTTTAGCCGCGTAGCTTTCGGGGCAAAGAGAGACGGCTGTTCCCAGGTGCAGCTTCAGAAGAGACCCCAAACTAGGGTTTTTGGTCAATACTATCATCTACTTAGTTTTAGTAGTGATAGGGGTGGGTGGGGGCTGGAGAGCAAAATCTTCCTTGGGAGTTCAAAACCCTGCCCAGCTTTCGAGTTTTTCAAAGTTCAATCTACAGAAAAACAGAGGCCTTTCTTGTCGAAAACCTTATGAATCAAGTCTTGGCGTTCTTTTTACTTGCTTAAAATTTCATACACGGTGCTTTAAAATCAATCGTGCATAGGCAGGACTATATATCTCTATAAGAATAAGGAATAGCGTAAAAAACTTACTAAACTACGGCATAGACGTACACCAATCAAATTAACTCTCACTTTTTACGACTATATTTCAGCAAAGCAATCGATCTTTTTTGTTTTGCTTAAACAGTTATCTACGCTTCTGTCATT
The DNA here is from genome assembly GCF_032884065.1 of Artemia franciscana. NCBI lineage: Eukaryota > Metazoa > Arthropoda > Branchiopoda > Anostraca > Artemiidae > Artemia > Artemia franciscana. Next base: position 49,492,323 of record NC_088865.1, read on the forward strand.
TGTCCTTTATTGCTATTAAATTATAAAAAAATTGCTTCAGATGAAATTAAGGAGCTTCATTAAAACTTAAAACGAATCCCATCCTCAATTGCGCTAAAGTCTTATAGTAAATTAGTCTTGCACTTCACGCTAAAATCTTATAGCAATTGAAAAAGCTTCTTAATCTAATTAAGCAGCCCTTTTCATGAATCTTTCTTAAACAACTGGGATAAGAAGTCAAAATATAGCTTAAAGAGCAAGGTCGTCAGAAGGGTCCAGTCCCCATCACATAGTTTCTGTTCGTTTTAAGTTTTAATGTTGCTCCCTATTTTCAGTTGAATCAAAGTGTTCTTCTATTTAATTTCTTATCGTTTTTCAGACAATGCCAAAAAATTCGCCTCCCACCTCCATGGAAAATCTGAAAAATTTCTCCATGTAAAGTTCTTACCAATTAAAATAACACCATCACACCCACCAAAAATTCCTCCTAGACAATTCCATACTCACTAAAAATTTCCCCGGAAAAAATTCCTGTGGACAAATAGGCCTGGAAAATTCTTCTCAGCCAACTTTTAGTTAAATAAAATTATTAAATTTCTTATTTTTTTTTCAAAACATTCAAGAGATCTTCCTCCTCTGAGAAAATTTTTCCGGAAATCCCCCATAATGGAAAAATTCTTTCGTGGAAACTGCTAGCAAATTCCTCTCATATAAAATTCCTTCTGAAAATTTACCCCCGGAAATTCCTCTACCCAAAGAAAATTCTCTCCATGAGAATGCCCCTCCCCACAGAAAATCACCCCAAAAAATGTCTCTTTGCTTCCCAATAGCAAATGGTATAAGTAAACAAAGTCATGCCATCACTACAGGAACAGTTATTATACTCTTCAACTATGTTGAACAAAATAGCTACTACAAAATTTTGATTGGATGACTTCAGAAAAAGAGGGCGTGGGAAGGGGCTAGCTGCCCTCCAATCCCATTGGTCGCTTAAAAAGGGCTCTAGAATCTATCTTTGGATTTCCATTTGAACGAACCCTCTCTTGATCTTTCAGGACCATTGTTTCTATATATCCCGCCAGGGAAAATAGCAAAAACAATGAAAGAAGAAAAAAAATTATATAAACACGTATCTATGATCTTTCTTCCCGCAAAAAAAAAAAAAAAATCCAAAATTCCACATGTTTCCAGATGGGAGCATGAAACCTCTACAATAAGGTTCTCTGATACGCAGAATCTAACCGTGCGATTTTCATTAAGATTACTTGACTTTATGAGGGTGTTTCCACCCTTTTGAAAATCAGTCTAATTTTTTCTGGCTTGATGGGTAACAATAAACTTAATGACTTTTATTTACTTCAAATCAGCATAAAAAGTCAATTCTTTTGATGTATCCGTTGTTGTCAAAATACCAAAAATGTCACGAACAATTGGATCATATAGATGAAAATTGACTGCGGTAACTCAAAGGGAGATATTTCCCATAACCGAAATTTTAAAGAGAATAGAAAACTAGAGTATGGACTATGGTCATTTTTAGGGTTGCAACTTAGCAATATCAATTGGGAGGAAGATATGTGGCCCCTGAATTTTAAAAAATATCTTTTTTGGTATTTTTTTTTCAAAAATATCTCTTTTTGGTATTTTCATTTAAAATTTTTTTAAAAATGACGAATTTCACCCTCCCTTTAAATTTTGATAAACACATCCCCCCCCCTTAGTTTTCGTCAACTGGCAACTCTATCACAAGCATCAGTTGTTTAGCTGAAATAGTCCATATTGATACAGGCATCCAGGACACAGAAGAAATAATTTTAATGTCAAAAGTTCCTTTCCCAACTTTTGTTGTGAGTGAGAAAAGAGGATACATAGCATTTTGGAGAAAAATTTATGTTTTTTTTTGGAAAAAACAATAAGATTAGTGAAGATCAGTTTCTGGTTGAATCTTTTCCGATCAGTTAATACAACTTTAAAGCGGTCAATCGATTTCAACCGATTCTTGTTTAGTTAGATGAATTGGCTGTAGAGTACAGTTTACAAAACAAGTACACATAGTGTACTTGTATCTAAGTGCAGTTGTATCTAAGTATCTAAAATGCAGTTGAACCCGTTTTCAAGCTTAATTTGATTCACTCCGTTAATATTTCCAAGACTTAAGGATTAAAAAATAATAAGCCTCCAGGTGCTGATAGTGTGATAAATGAGTTTCTTAAATATGGTGGCCCTGAGGTGAGAAATAAGCTACTGAAGACTATGAACATGATTTTTGAAAAAAAAAAATTGAAAAAGGGGAAGTACCCAGTGATTTTAGGAAAACCTTAATTAAACCACTGTAAAAGAAAGGTGACAAGAGTGAATGTCTTAGTCGAATTATCGAGGCATTAGTCTGGTCTCTGTAGGTAGCAAATTAATTAGCAGTTTGATACTTTTTAGACTGAGAGATGCTGTAGACAAAGTTTTAAGGGAAGAACAGTGCGGTTTTAGAAAAGGTAGAGGATGTGTCGACTAAATTTCCACTCTTATGTTAATAATTAAGAAGTCCCTTCGTTGTCAAACACCTTTGGTCCTCAGTTTAATCGATTATGAGCAAACTTTCGATTCTGTTGATAGAAGAGCGTTAGTAAAGGTCTTATCTTTATATGGTATACCAGAAAAATACATTAAAGTGATTTGTGATTTGTGATATATACGAGAATAATACTGCTGCGGTTAGGGTAAGAAATGAGGTTAGCAACTGGTTTTGTATTAAATCAGGAGTTAAGCAGGGTTGTGTTCTATCCCCCTTTATTTGGATCATTTTGATGGACATCGTCTTAAGGAGCACAGGAAAGGCAATTGGAAACCACGGAATCAAATGGGGAGGAAACACGCTCCTGGACTTAGATTATGCTGATGATTTAAGCCTATTAGATGAAAGTGTGAGCAAAATGAATGAATTTTTAGAGGTTTTGCGAGTTAAGGGTGCTAGAATAGGCTTGAAAATTAATGTTAAGAAGACTAAGTCACTAAGGCTAGGAAAGGTAACGTTGGGTAATGAAAAGATTGATCAGATTGGCAGCCTCACTTGCCTTGGTAGTATTATTAGTAAAGATGGTGGGAGCAGTGAAAATGTTAAAAGTAGAATAGCTAAGACTCAGAGCGTTTTTTCACAGTCAAAAAAAGTTTGGAAGAATAGAAAGATAAGTCTACAAACCAAGATTAGAATATTGGAATCTACAGTGATGACAGTGGTCAAATATGGCTCTGAAGCATGGCGCTCCGAAAAGCAGACGAAATTTTACTAGATGTTTTCCAGAGAAATTGCCTACGGATTGTTCTGGGTACCCGACTAACTGACCGTATTTCAAACAGTAGGTTGTACGAAAAATACGGTTAAATCCGGGTTTCCAGGGCTATAATGAAAGAAAGTTTGAGATGGTTAGGCCACGTTCTGCGGATGAAGGATGACAGATTGCCGAAGATTGTCCTTTTTGGCAAACCGTCTGGGGCTACAAGGAAAGCAGGTCGTCCTCGTCTGGGTTGGGAGGATGTCATAAATAAAGATTTAAAGGAAATGGGAACTTCCTGGGAGGGTGTAAAGAGGGAGGCATTGAATAGATGAGATTGGATGAGGATTGTGCGTAGTTGTGTTGGCCTCAGGCGGCTTGGTGCTGCAGTGAGTTAGTAGCAGTAGTAGTAGTAGTAGTAGTAGTAGTAGTAATATTAATGCACGTGATTGATTTTTAAGAGCAAGCTTCTTTAAGGATTTTGTTTTGGCAGCCACTGTCGCTTGGTTCTGAAAATGTTTGTTTTTCTGGTTTGTTTCTCTAGTCGATAAAGCTCTGTTTGACATAAATAAAACCTCATAATTTATGCGCTGATAAAAATGTGATATTAGTAGGCCTATCTATTTAGAACCCCTAGACAATTCCAACTCCTTTGAAAATTTCCCTCAAGAAACTCCCCTGAAACATCTCCACATGCAAAGCTAATTGAACTTAAGATCAGTCAATCGGCTTCAACCGATTGTTGCTTGATTAGAGGGGATTGACTGTAGAAGAGAGCTTATAAAACACCCTCTATTACTAAGCACAGAAAAGCAAACTACTAAGCAAAGATTGGTTGAAACCAATTGACCAATCTTAAGTTGAATTAATTTTGCATAAAGAGATTTACGGGGGAGTTGTCCAAGGGATATTTTCAGAAGGTTTGGAATTGTCTGCGGGATATGTCTCTTTCCCTTTTTTCTTAGAAAGACTTGAAAGAAGTTTCCAATCGGTCATAATAGGTGGAATTCATATAGGGATGTCACTTGAAAAAAATTGACATCGGTTATTCTTGCCAGAAAGTTTACCTTTACTTTTTAAGAATTAGTTTTGACGGTGAATTTTTATATACAAGAACTTAGCTTCAATGTTTCAGATCTTACTGTAGCTAAAATATAATAAAACTCAGGAAAAAAATTTACATACATATTGCTTTGTTTTTCTGAAAAAATTGCTGGTTGGGGATGCAGGCAGCTATACACACTAGACATACAAGCAGCCACTCGGACTGTAGAGCCGGAACTTCCGATTATAGAGACTGGAGGTTGACTTCCAGGTATTCAAGGGCGCACACCTGGTGTTAGGAAGCTGAAAACCATTGGCATATATCAAGTAAAACAAACTCAAGGAGAGGGAAGGGTATCTTTTTAAAGAAATGTAGTACTGTATGATACTGATCAAATATAAAAAAGTACTTGTGTTTTGAACAAAAAATGTTTATTAGGAAAAAAAAAATGCGAAGGTTTTGACCCATGAACTTGACCCGTGTTTCCAATAGTTGTTATCATTTTATTCCAAATTCCTTATCTAGAAAATAAAATACTGGGAATTAAATTACCTGGAGCCATTCCAGAGATAGAGCTGCTAAATTGTGATTGATTTGCTGCTTAATTTCCGTGTTATCTATTAGTATGGTATTGAAATCATAGCTCTTGTTTGTATATTCTGTTATGATAACGTCCCACTGTTTCTAGTGAATGAGTAAAGTTTTAACCTTTCGTTCGCTTGGAAAAATATTTAAATAATTTGAGCCTTCGGGAAAAAATGAAAGAGCTTTCTCAAATTTTTTAGCTAAATTTCCTTTTTTATTCTTCGTTTCATAGATCGCAAATATGAAGAATTTTATGTGGCTTCTAATTTAAATGTAAATTTCAAAGCGTTTAATGATCAAGGAGCTATTGAGTTTTGCTTGTTTAAGAGTTTTTACCTATCTAGTTTTGCGGATATCATATTTTTTTTTTTTTTTTTTTTTTTGTCAAATTTCAACACTGTAAGGTTTGGGCGCTTAGACCTTTTACAGGGGCAATTTCACTCCATTTTTTTTGGCAAAATAATCCGTTTTTTTAATAAGATTAATATACAAAACTTATCATTAAAAGTTTTTACATTACTTCTAGTGACACCATCAGATGTTCTCTAGAAGTAATTTAATTCTCTTTTGTTCTATAGCAGACGAACATCAGCAGATTTTCGTCTTGTACTTCCCTTTTTAAATATTGACGCATTCAATAATTAAACAACCCTGTATTGTTTAAACAACCTGTGTGCTGTTTTGTTTAAATAAATAATTGTTGGTCATTAAATGGCTAAAGGAGGCCTAAAGGAGTTCTCCCTACCTCCATTCCGTTTTCATCCCATAAAAAATGACGTTTGAAAATAAAAAGAAGGCTAATCAGAATGTGATTCGCTCTTGTGCAGGTCCGTGTAGGTCATTATATTTGCTGATGGCAAAACTGCAAAGGAATAATTTGTGTATCGATACATCTATCTACTTGTGTATCGACTTGTTATGGACTCTTTTAGGTCAGAATTTATGTAAGAGACAGTTTTTATCGCCACAAGCTAATATTAAGTTGGTGAAACATTCCCCCCCCCCTCTAGCTTACAGTTACTAATTTGCTTGTTTTGACAAGAGTTGAACCCCCAAATAGCATTTTAGCTTCTATTGTCATTCATAGCCGATTCGAGACTATTTCGGTTAATTTAATAGTAAAATTTTGTTTGGAAAACAAATTTACGGGAATTTTGAAAAAGAGCCTGAAACATCTTGAAGATATCGGGAGTTGAGACGAAAATTGCGCCACTGAAATTGCCACTGTCGAAAACCCTATAAAGGCTACTCATGGCCCCCCTCCACAACCTTGAACAACGAAGAAATTACTATTTTGCGTGGGTAGCACTAGTCTTTCCTGTATTTGTTCGCTTTTTCATTTTCTTTTTCCTTTGCCAATAATGGGGTGCCGGAACGTTATAGAGAGCTGTTTAAGGGCGCATTTAAAAGCTAATTTCTATGTCTAATTGCTTGTTTATTGGACTCAGTAGTGCCATTATAAAGTGCTATGGCACCGAAAAACTGCATTTCGGTTGCCCAGTTCGGAATGGAAAGGCTGGGCGGGGTCCTGAAACATCATAGAGAGCTGCATAAGGGCTAGTTTGAAAGATAACCTTTATATCTAATCGCCATTAATAAATTTGACTTGATATCATCATCATAAAGTGCTATATTGCACCCAAAAAGTGCGCTTTGGGAAGTTTTTCCTGTTTTTTCATTGAAAATGCCAAAAAGGGTCTTTTCCAATGAACAAATAAAAAGACTACAAATATAGCATTATTCAAAATCTATACAGGGGCAAGCAACTAAGGCGATAAGAGTAATCCTCCCCCTCAATTGCTGTAAATAGAAATAGCTCATAGAGATCTTTAAAGGCGAAATTCAAAGCTATTGATCAATTCAGCCAGTTTTTTTGTGGATCTATAGCGGAAAAGAAAATTAAAAGCCGCATCGAGCGACGAGCTATGATGAAACTTTGAGGTCTAGGCTACGTGATTGTCTTCAGTTTCTAGAATGTAATAAACGGGCGATTTGGAACAAAGAAAAGTATAAAGTGGACTCTTATGAACAAGCCGCTATAATTTAATTGTAACAGCTCTGATTTACGGCTGTGGTAACACAGGTTGAAATCCTGGACAAAATATCTTTTTTGAAAAGCATTCTCTTTCAAGCACCGATCCATTTCTAATAATCAGATCAAAGAAGCAAAAAAATAATCAGATCAAAGAAGCGTCAAAGAAGCAAAAATGATGAAAAAACAAATTTCTACGAAGTATATTAACAACATATCTTGAATTCTTTCGATAGTTCAGTAGATAATTGAGTTTTTTTTTATTTACAGCTCCTAAAAGATACTAAGGTTAAATGCTCATGGACTCTTCTTGTGATTACATAAAAAAAAAACTAGTTTTTCTAACTGAAAGCAAGGAGCGACATTAAAACTTAAAACGAACAGAAATTACTCCGTATATGAAATAGATTGTTCCCTCCGCAATCCCTCGCTCTTTACGCTAAAGCTTTTAATTGTTTTAAAAAGCAGAATTGTGGCAAAGAGTCAAACTTTAGCGTAAAGAGCGAGGGATTGCGGAGCGAACAATCTATTTCATATACGGAGTAATTTCTGTTCGTTTTAAGTTTTAATGTCGCTCCTTACTTTCAGTTAAAAAAACTAGTTTTTTTTTATATAATTTCTGAACGTTTTTGAATTAATGCATGTTTGATTTTGACTCTCCACGCGTAAACTATTCAAATGAAATTTGCATATTAATTCCTTTTTTGGCTAAATGGCTATCTCTTAGTTTTGATCATACGATTTTGAGAAATATGGGATGGGGAAGGAGGCCTAGTTGCCATGCAATTTTTCCGTTACATAAAAAGGCAACTATTAATTTTAATTTTAACGAATTTTTTTATTAGCAAAAAATATACGTAACTTTAGAATTAACTTACGTAACAAACTTTTATATTCTTTAATTATTATTATGTATATGAGGGGGTTTGTACCCTCGTTAATACCTCGTTCTTTACACTAAATCGTAAGTTTTGTCCCAATTCTTTAAGAATGACCCCTGAATCAGAAAGGCCGTAGAATAAATAGTTGAAATTACTAAAAATACTTTAGCATAAAGAGCGAGGTATTTATCTCCTCCTAAATACCTCGCTCTTTATGCTAAAGTATTTTTAGAACCCCTCATATGCGTAATAATCTCTGTTCGTTTTAAGTTTCAATGCTGCTTCTTCCTTTCATTTGAAAAAACGTTTTCATGTTTATTTTTCATTGTTTTCTTATAGTAATGCTAGAGAATCCTGCGCCCTTTTCATTGAATTTTTCTTCCCCCATGACAGATTCCTCCAAGGAAAGATCCTCCAACATAGCCCCCTCTCCTCAGCCCCAACCCCAAACAAAATAAAATCCCCCTGAAAACGTCTGTACACTTCCCAATAACCATTACTATATGTAAACACTGGTCAAAGTTTGTAACTTGCAGCCCCTCCCCCAGGGATTGTTGGGGAGTAAGTCATCCCAAAGACATAGTTATTATGGTTTTCAACTATGCTGAACAAAATGGCTATCTCAAAATTTTGATCCGTTGACTTTGGGAAAAAAATGAGCGTGGGAGGGGGCCTAGATGCCCTCCAATTTTTTTGGTCACTTAAAAAGGGCACTAGAACTTTTCATTTCCGTTAGAATGAGCCCTCTTGCGACATTCTAGGACCACTTGGTCGATACGATGACCCCTGAGGAAAAGAAAAAAAAAAAAAAAAAAATACAAACAAACAAATAAACACGCACCCGTGATTTGTCTTCTGGCAAAAAATAAAAAATTCCACATTTTTGTAGATAGGAGCTTGAAACTTCTACAGTAGGGTTCTCTGATACGCTGAATCTGATGGTGTCATTTTTGCTAAGATCCTACGACTTTTAGGGGGTGTTTCCCCCTATTTTCCTAAATAGGGCAAATTTTCTCAGGCTCGTAACTTTTGATGGGTAAGACTAAACTTGATGAAACTTATATATTTAAAATTAGCATTAAAATGCGATTCTTTTGATGTAGCTATTGATATCAAAATTCAATTTTTTAGAGTTTTGGTTACTATTGAGCCGGGTCGCTCCTTACTACAGTTCGTTACCACGAACTGTTTGATTACTTCGTATATGAAAGAGGCTGCTTCCTCATCAACGCCCCGCTCTTTACGCTAAAGTTTGACTCTTTCTCTCAATTCTTCTTTCTAAAACAGTAAAAAACTTTAGCGTAAAGAGCGGGGCGTTGATGAGGAAGCAGCCTCTTTCATATACGAAGTAATTTCTGTGCGTTTTAAGTTTTGATGTCACTCCTTACTTTCAGTTGAAAAAACTTGTTTTTTTTTATTTAATTTCTGAACGTTTTTGAATCAATGCATGTTTTGATTTTGGCTCTCCGCAGAGAAATAATCAAAACGAAATTTGCATATTTATTTTTTTTGGCTCAATGGCTTTCTCATAATTTTGATCGAATGATTTTGAGAAAAAAAGAGCGGGGGACGAAGCCTAGTTGCCCCCCGGTTTTTTGGTTAATTAAAAAGGCAACTAGAACTTTTAATTTTTTACGAATCTTTTTATTGGTAAAAGATTTACGTAACTTATAAATTAGCTTACCTAAAGAACTTTTGTATTCTCATGTTTTTATTACATATATGAGGGGATTCGCCCCATCGTCAGTACCTCGCTCTTTACACTTAAGCTTAAATTTTATCCCAATTCATTAAGAATGACCCCCTGAATCACAAAAGCCGTAGAATAAGTAGTTGAAATTACCGAAAATACTTTAGCGTAAAGAGCGAGGTATTAGAAGGAGGTGAGCCCCTCATATGGGTAATAATTTCTGTTTGTTTTAAGTTTTATTGCTGTTCCTTACTTCCAGCTGAAAAAGCTTTTTCACTTTTATTTTTTAATTGTTTTTTTTTTTTAAATAATGCTAGTAAATCCTGCTCTCCCTTCATGGAAATTTTCTTCTCCCATTACAAATTCTCGAAGGAAAGTTCCCCCCAGCATATCCCCCTCTTCTCAACCCCTCCCCAAACCAAAAAAATCCTCCTGAAAACGCCTGTATACTTCCCAATAACCATTACTATATGTAAGCACAGGTCAAAGTTTGTAACTTGTTGCCCCTCCCACGGGGACTGTGGGGGAGTAAGTCGTCCCCAAAGACATAGTTATAAGGTTTTTCGACTACGCTGAATAAAATGGCTGTCTCAGAATTTTGATCCGTTGACTTTGGGAAAATAATTAGCGTGGGAGGGGGCCTAGGTGCCCTCCAATTTTTTTGGTCACTTAAAAAGGGCACTAGAAGTTTTCATTTCCGTTAGAATGAGCCCTCTTGCAACATTCTAGGACAACTGGGTCGATATGATCACCCCTGGGAAAAAAAAACAAAAAAAAAACAAAAAAACAAATAAACACGCATCCGTGATCTGCCTTCTGGCAAAAAATGCAAAATTCCACTTTTTTGTAGATAGGAGCTCGAAACTTCTACAGTAGGGTTCTCTGATATGCTGAATCTGATGCTGTGATTTTCGTTAAGATTCTATGACTTTTAGGGGGCGTTTCCCCCTATTTTCTAAAATAATGCAAATTTTCTCAGGCTCGTAACTTTTGATGGGTAAGACTAAACTTGATGAAACTTATATATTTAAAACCAGCATTAAAATGCGATTCTTTTGATGTAGCTATTGGTATCAAAATTCCATTTTTTAGAGTTTTGGTTACTATTGAGCCGGGTCGCTCCTTACTACAGTTCGTTACCACGAACTGTTTGACAAATCCTGTACTTTTTTTAAAATTAAAGTTTAAGAGAGATGCGAAGTTTAACCTGTATTTAAAGCCCCTACTTTAGCAAAAATTTATGTTAGCTTATTTGTTTTCTATCCCCAAGATGAAAACAGATCAGTTTTTAAGAAATATTGCCAATATTCTTAAAACCTAAAAATCGTACAAAAATTAATTTTTTATATCAATTTTTTTGATAACAGTAAAAAGAGAAGTTGGAACTTAAATTGAACCCAAATTTATGCTGCCTGGCTAGTATGGCTAGTACGACATATTTCCGAAAAATATTTTTCGAATAAACTGGCTCGTGACATCTCCCTATATTCTTAAAGAAAACTGATTAAGGAAAATCTTTATATTCTGGAAAACTGACACTTTACTGAAAACTAAGGTTTCGTCAGGTTTTTAGAGAGCTGAAATCATGTCGTAAAAATTTCTTGATTTTATGGCCAGTTAAAGACGATTGAGAGCTTTATAGATTTTTATTTTATTTCCTGCCGACCACTTAAGAATTTTTCTGTTTCTATTCCTGTTTTGTTGTTCGTGTCTTGTGCCACAAAAATGAAGATCATTGAGCGTCAGTGTGTTTGATTCTGCCGTATTGAGCTGAAACTTGACATGCAATGCAGCTGTCGAGCATCGTCTCGATACTCTTCAATCTAAGTGGCCTTGGGCAATTGAGGGAATTTTTTGAGGGAATCGGGCAATTGAGGCAATTTTTGGACAATTGAGGGCAGACTTTGTCAGCATTAACCGCCTACGAAGTTTGACGTCCCAGTCGCACTTGTCACACCAGGTTGCCCAACGGACACTTCGCAGGTTCGCACATATTTTGTGACTACTTGTCGACACTCCAGCTTCGATTCTTCATGACTTTGAACTAATTGGAAGGCCCAAGTTCTGGTGGAATGACAATCTCGGGATATTCCTGGATAAGACTGGAATTTTGCGGTCTCATGCAGAGGCCCTTGCTGCTGACCGCCTTTCGTGGAGAAGGCTGACGATGCTCTCAACACCACCTCGGATGAGGATTAAGTAAAGTAAGTAAGTAAGTATTCCTTTTTCATTGCGTCGGTTTTGTGTTTTCAGTGAAGTATTTGTTTTCAGACGAATAGGGAAATATCCAGAGCCAGTTTGCTTGAAATAATTTTTTTAAAATGTGTCACATAAGCCGCTAGGCATTAATTATTGTTCGTTCTGACTTTCAACTTCACATTTTAATTTCATTAGAAAAACGTTTTAAATTAATTTCCTAGGATAAAGAATTAATTTGCTTGTAATCTGAAATTCGGAGTTACATGCCCAAACTCTACTCAATGCTGAAAGATATTTCAGCTGGAAGGGCATGGATATGAACAAAAGAACGTGTATTTAGTTTATTATTCGTGATCGGAAATAATATATAACGCCTTACTAATACTATATTATAGGTTTGATATCAGAGATGAAGATTCCTTTTTCTCCCAAACTCAACGTCACTTTTTGGTTTGGCACGTTTTGTCCAAAGCCCTCTACGATGAAAATGTTAGTCACAGGGTAAGAGGCATTTGTTTTCTTTATTTTTTCTCTATTTCTTCACTGTTTATCTGGACTTAATAATAGTCACTCCCAAATGGAAATTTAAGGTTATATGGGAAATTGCTAATTCCGATCTTTTATGGTACGTGAATGATGATATTCTTAATAAAATATGGGCTCCTTATCACCTGTTACAGCTGAACCTTAATATTAGTGAATATGAGATTCGTATACAACTAAATATGTTCTGTTCTGAGATTCTACATGCTTGTAAGTGCGCATAGAAAGCAGCAGTTCCTGTCAAAAAGTATAAAATGAAAACAGAGAAATTCCATGGGTCTCGTAATCCCGATTTGCAGATGGTGTGTGCAGATTCAGAATTTTTGCTTCGAGTTTGTGTGGGTCACCTAGATCACGCTTTGTAAGCACATTACCTCTATATACAAAACGTAAGTTTAATCGAGCCTTCTGGTAGTATTTGGTGGAAAGTTAGCTCGATAGTGCTGAAGGGATAGCAAAAAATCCAGTTCTGTTGTAGATAAACATGTCGCAGTATATCTTCAATGGCGGGTTCTGTCGATGAAATACCTATTACTGGGTGGCAAGTCTATTTTTCGGTGCAGTTTAAATGTCTTAATCCTAAAGTGGCAACACAGTTTGATCGGCGTATTGACTCGGCGCTCAAGATGACACCTACATGTGTGTATTTTGGTGTCACTATTGTCTATTAAAATGTAATTAGGAAACTAGAGAAAATGTTTTTGTCCGGAATAGATAGGATCTACGTTCAGCATTTAGAGTACGGTAATGAATTTTTGTATGTCCATCTTTCTCTGTTGTATCAGATGATCAGGGTAGCAAAAATTGTACTTCTTACAGTCCGATCACAGTTTCTAGCATACCATCGGAAGCATTTGAGTTATTGATTGTTGATGCTATTGATAAAATTTGTAAAATTTCGTCTTTCACATTCGCATTTCACCGAGGATAGGGTTGTTTCCAGGCACTTAAATCGTTGTTTGTGATTTTGAAAGATTAAGGAAAAGCCAATGGGTTTTTGGCATTTGGTGCTTTTGATGTGAGTGAGACTTTTGAGGTCATTTGTTCATTCTCACGCGATATTGGAGCTACTTAATCGAGTGTTTACCCAATATAATTGTAGCATTGTTTTATAAATATTTAAACCTTAAAGTCCGGTTAAAGACTAGTAATTCAGGAGTCCTCGTGAAATCATTATTAACCTAGGAATTAAGAAAGGAGCTGTCACTTCTCCGAACACATGTAATAATACGGCACTTAAATCTGTAATCCCGATTTTGTACATTGAACCGGTTCTGACGTTTCCATTTTGTGTTATACGAATGACATGAAAATAGTTGTCCTGTTATAAATGATTGTTATTAGTGCATTGGTTTGTATTTTAATGCCATGAATTTGAAAGTTTTGATTTTTAATTGTCGGCCGGATTTCGCACTTGATATGATACACCTTGGTCATACATTTATAAAATATACCGAAGAATTGATATAGGTACAAATATTTACCTTGGCATTTCACTTGGTCCTTCGGTAGCTCCAACTCACAGACTAACTATTGTCCGCCCAATTAGAAATTACGTGAGGCATACGCATTGCTTGATCTGTCACAGCTAAGCATTAAAAAATGCTCTTGGCTAAATTCTATAACGCCATGGCTTTGCCTCATGTACTCTTCCTAGCACCATTTCTGGCGCTTCTGACAGCCACGGATGAGAAAGAGATTTGAAAACTATTTTTTCAAATTTGCTAAAAATTTCCTCTTCAACTCTCCAGCCGATCTCAAAATCGCTTCCTTATGAAAAAGTATAAGATTGTCGAACCTATTATTGGTGTTGATGACCTGCCTCTAACCTGTGTAGTAAAAAGATGGACAACCCCTAGACGGGTTTTCTTTTTTGAATTGTTTGTTCTGTAGTCGGTTTCCTGTAGTTTCATGTATAATATTATTTTCTTGTTTTTCTTTCTTTTTCCATTCCATCGTTTTCACTTTGTGTGTTGATGGGTAGTAAACATTTCATTCATTCATTCGTAGCGTTGATTTCGTGAAGAGCGATGTCTCTCATACATATTTTTCTTTAAATTTTGAAGGTATTGTTGCAAAACCTTGAAGAAGAGCCCATTTTATTGCAAAAAAAACTAGTGCCTCTTTAGGGGCAAAATCCGACTGGAGGTAGCTCAAAACCCCTTTAGTATCCTCTGGACCAATAACTACCCCACAGCTCAAAATGCGAATGAATGAAAATCTCAAGATAATGTTGTCAATAAAAATGGTTCAAAGGTTCAAAAATGTCCTTCTGGGTATGGTATTATCCGTGAAGTCCTAAAGACAAATATCCAAAGCCATGAAAAAATCCTGACTTAAATAGAGTTTTCATGGATACTTTTTAGGACAAAGGTGGAAGAGCCACATATTGTTGAACTCAGAGTCATAAAAACATGTCTTTGTGCTCTGTATCTGGTCTCCTTTTGGTTAGTGGTGGGTAGAATCTGCTTCCGGTAGCCATTGAGTATTAGTGCTAAGGCTGTCGTCTCTCCCCCTCTCAATTGGTAGACATTAAACCTCCTTAACGAGCCCTCTCTGGTCAACACTGAGTGTGCTCCGTGTACGTCTGAATGTGCCCCCTTTGGTTGGTAACATACGGTATGTCTCTATCCTCTTTTAAAGTGTTCATGCACAATAAACCACCTTCTTTGACCAACCAGTGGATGAACCCTGTCTCTGATTCCGCTTACTGTTCTGGTCCCACTTTTTCAACAGTGCTTTCTCTCAGCCCTTAATCGCTTTTGGTCAACATGTTATGCAACATACGAATGTTTACGTGTTCCCGAATTATCTCTACCTTGTTTTTTGCAATAACATATATGTATGTCTGTTGTTAATTTTTAGATTTCTTTCATAGACTTTCATTTTAGGTATTTGATTTAATAGTGGACTTGGAACACTGATTTAATAGTGATTTGATACTGATTTAACAGTGATTTAATAGTGACATTGGACGTAAATAGCCGTATAACCGTGACATTGATCAGTGACCGTGACCGTGATCAGTATTCATTGATTTAATAGTGAATACTGATAAAAGTGACATTGGACGTAAATAGCCATATAACCGTATAAACCATATAACCGTATATTACCGTAGACACATAACGGTAAATACCCTGCATTGTATCTTGCTGAAACTTTACAATATACCTTGTAAAATATGTAGTTTTGGCATGAACAAGAAAAAACATACCAAATACTTAAGTCAAACTAACTTATAGTGTTTTGTTTTAATATTCCTAAGTTTTCGTGCTGCTTTCCTTATAGCACTTTTGTGCTATAGTACTTTTGTCTAGTAGTGTACGGTCCTTTCTTTAATTAAATAAAAAAAAACAAGATTTTTCAACTGAAACTAAGGAGCAGCATTAAAACTTAAGGCAGACAGAAATTATTCCCTATTTGAGGGAGGTTGCCCCTTCTTCAGCCCTCGCTCTTTGCGCTAAAGTTGGATTTTTCTTCATAGTTCTCTAAGAAAGACTGCTCAAACACATGGTCCGTTGGATTTAAGGGGAAATATTTATAAAGAACTTTAAAAATTTAGAGTAAAGAGTGAGGGTTGAAGAAGAGTGAGCCCCTCTCCTCATATATGAATAATTTCTGTTCGTCTTAAGTATTAATGGCGTCCCTTACTTTTAGTTGAAAAAACTTTCTTGTTTTAATTCCTGATTGTTTTACAAACATCAAAAACAAGAAGAACAATAGGGAATTTCCCAAGACAGTGGGAAACAAATTATAATGAATATTTCGGCCCTATGTCCAAGGGCCGTCCTCAGCAAGTCTTCGTCGCTATGATTGTTTTACAAATTATGCCAGGAAATCATCCCCCCCCCCTGTAACATTTCTCCTCAAAAATTTCCCCCATAAACTTTCGTCCCCACGGTTAATTGTCCTCCCCCTCTCCACAGAAAATTACCCAGAAAAATATCCTTGTATTTCCCAATAACAAATGCTATAAATCACGTGAACAATATGAGAAAAGTATGTAACTTACAGCCCTTTTCCCAGGGACTATGGAGGGCGTAGTTATCACCACAAGTAAAGTTATAGGGTATTGTAATGGGAAGCAGCTGGAACCACTTATTGTAGTGTAATGGTGCTAGCAACACTTGGAACCAACGCTGGCACCACTTACTGGAGTGGAAAACCTCGCGGCCACCTCTACTGTAACGTAAATATAGGGTATGGTAATACCCTGTTACGGTATACCCTGTTCCAGGGTATGGTAACGCGATAGAACGATCAAAAAGGCAAAACTCTAGGCCAGGGGTGCCACCACCTGGATCATCCCTAATATCTCTAGCTATCTCTTTGGAGGGTAAACGGACTCCCCTGACGATATACTAATGACGGTATTTCTCGCAAACTCTGAAGACAGACTAAAAACAAAAAACCACTTGTATACCAAACACTTTCTGTAGGGTTGGACCTTAGATCGGCCCTTGCCAATCCGCTAATTTAAATTCAAATCCCTGGCTTCTTTTGAATAATATTGTCTTTTAATGGCCCAGATCAGGAAAACAAAAATAGTATTTAGCTTGAAAGCTTACTTATTGCAAAATTTCTAGCTTAACGACGAGACTTTAACTTATCATTGAAAATTATACTATAGGCAAATCTAAGCAAATGTTTTTACGGAAACGAAAACGGGTCATTTATCTAGAAAAGAATGGAAAAAGGGTGGAACCCCGAAATAGGACCTTTCGACTCTGCTGAATCAGATGACATTCTTAAAATTGTTATTGGATGTTTTGGGTAAACAATGGACGTGAGAGGGGGGATAGTTGCCCTCCAATCTTTCTGGTCACTTAAAAAGGCACTCAAACTTATGATTTTGGTTCAAATGAGTTTTCTCTCGATCTTCTAGGACCATTGGCTCGAGACAATTATCCCTGGAAAAAAATAAAATAAACATACCCGTGATCTTTCTTCTGAAAAAAACATAAATTCCACATTTTGCATATGGGAACTTGAAATCACTACTGTATGGTTCTCTAATATGCTGAATTTTACGGTGTGATTTTCATTAGGATCGCTTGAATTTTGGGGGGGGGGTGTTTGTCTTCTTTTTCGAATATGGGGCAAATTTTCTCAGGCTCGTAGCTTTGAATGGGTAAAATTAAAATTAATGAACATTGTATATTTTGAATCAGCATAAAAAAAGTTCATTTGATGTGTCTATTTTTCTTATCAAATGTGTTTTTTTAGAGTTTCAGTTGCTAGTAGGCCAAGTCACTGCATACTTAGAGTTCATTATGGAGAACTGTTTCAAAAAATATCTTTTTTCTGATTTTGTATATTTATAAATAGAATAGCTTATTGGTAGACCCGTCGTTTTTCTTATATTTTTTTTTTCGCTCATACATAACACAAAGCTTCTTTTTAAAGGTAGAAAATTAGAAAAATCCTGAAATTCTTAAGTTTTTTTGTCCATTAGATTTTTCCAGTAGTTTATGTGACTGATAATGTAAATCTAATTAGTAGTTTACACATAAAACTTCACAGAGTCTACAAATAAGTATATTTAGGAAGCTAGAAAAAAACTAATCTATTTAAGGACACCTCTTTTCTAGGCCGGTATCCGACTGCTCCTCGCCAAAGAGACATACATTGCTGCTTTTCCACTCCACGATGGACCCTACGAAATTGATTCTGACAGTGATGAAAGTGAAGCATCTTGTAGTGGCCTAAATGAGAGACAGGTGATTGAAATATTAATGAAATTTATCTATGTATATATGCGCCTGCAAACATTTCTCCACAGGGTAAGCCTGTGAAATGAAATAACACATTCCTTTACTTGTGATAATTCAAAAGGTGTTATTTGTCATTTTGTAAAATATGTATAGACACTACACGCCACAAACTAAGAAGGTTTTATCGATTGGTTCAGTCGCTTATCCCCCATTTTGTTCGCTCTCAAGACATCTCTATAATATGTTGCATCTTATTGTCTTATTCAAAGAAATAGTTGTAGAAATAGAGCTATTAATGCTAAACTTTGTTTTGATGAATCTTGGATGCGTTAAAAGTATTTCTTGTAATTTCAACTGGTCTTTAAGACAAAAAAAAACTCGAAATCAAATTTTCGGACTTTCTACCCCCTTGTAAAACCTGTGTTGTTAACATTAGGGTTGCAATTTTCTATGGGGCAAGGGGGAGCAACTGCCCCTCCAAACCCCAGTTCACCCCCATACCCCAGTTTGCCCCCCATCAGAAATTTAATTTCTGCAAGAAATCTTGTCAAAACTAAGATAAGCCTGCATAATTCAAGTATCCAGAGAAACGGGTCAGTTTTTTTAGAATATCTTTACCTTTATGGCAATATTTGGATCATTTTTCAGTTTTCACTTTCATTTTCACTTGGTTTAGAAAAATTGGCTCCAACTTTGCCCCCCTTCAATATTTAATGAAATTATGCCACTGGTTAACATCCCTTTTGAGTTAAATACGTTCTGAAACCACACTGGTCGTAAGTAATACACGATAAAACAACAGAAAATCGAAAAGAATAATAATTAGCAAAAAGCATAACAAGGGTTAACAAGGGTTAAAACAAGGGTTAACAAGGGTTAACAAGGGTTAAAAGTTAAACAAGGGTGATTTTCATCAAGTTTTTACAAAGTTTTTTTGCCAAGTATTTTGGCAAAGACTTACGCCAGGCCGTCCTAAGTACAAAAGAAAATAAATCCTTCAAACTAACCTTTTAATGTTAACCAGACAGAAATGACTGACCGTCATTTTTTCTTTCTGTCACGTCAACTTCAAAAGACTATTTTTTTTTTTTTCTTTTATTGTTAGGACGATTTGACGGAAGTCTTTGCCGAAATATTTCCTTAAAGTTTTCACTGTTTTCACTGGCTGAAAATCAAAATTAGTTTTTGTTTTTTCTAAATTGTTTTTCTTCCTTTCTTCTTTGTTTTATCGTATGTTTCTTTTCAGTTGCAGCCAGAGCCTTCTAGAAAGAGGGGTGAGAAAATCCTAATCGATAGGTCTCAAAAGACTCAGTGTGTAATTTTTTTTTCCTGATGTGAGAATTTACGTGAGAATTTTGTTTTCAAATACGCGTCTAAAATGGGATCTTTTGAATTTGTTTTGTCTTCGGGGAGGGGGGCTAGATTTCCTTAAAATATCATTTATCTCTGTTACTGGTCAGCTACCAGTCAAGGTACTTTGGCTGTTGTTTTACATGCACTCACGCATAAATATCAATAAACGTAAAACCGAATCACTAAAAAACCGAAGCAGAAATACAAAGAAGCATGTCAACCTACATACACCTTGCGAAGATAAAAAAAAGCAGACCCGTATAAGCAATTTATGCATTCCTGATTTATTTACTGAACAATAATACTTTCCAAGATGGTACATAGGCACTCTCTCCAGGTCAAAATTACACTAGACTCCAGAACTATACCCTCCAGAATCTGGATAGGACAAGTTTGAAAATTCCTGACGGGTTTTTCCACCATTCCAGGTTTCGTGAGCAACCCGTCTTAAACATGTGTCTTGGAAATTTTCAGGAGAAAACTACAACCAATTTATTTGCTATTATTACAATCTAAAAGAGATATTTCTCTGTATGAGGTAGTGGGATTAAAAATAATATTCTAAATGGAACAGAGTCGAAAAAAATTTTCTTCCAGGTAGTCCCATCATCTTCCTGTATATTTATAAACAGCAGGAAGGTAAAAAATGTTTTTAATGCTTCTCCTAACAGCAGACTTTATAACTAAATATAAATGTACTCTATTTTAGATCCTTCAAGAAGAATGGTCGAGACCTGGTGCCTTCTTTAAAACTCAACCGTATGAAAATATCAGACGGTACTTTGGAGATGAGGTTAGTATTCTAGAGCAAATTCCTAATTCCAGAGACTCTAGATTCTAGCTGATATTCTAGAGCCAGTAGCTGAGACCTGGTGCCTTCTTTAAAACTTAACCGTATGAAAATATCAGACAGTACTTTGTAGATAACGCTAGTAGTTTAGGGTGGAAGCGCTTAACTTAGTTCTGTAGATACGTTTTTAAGTGTTTAATTTCATTATTCTTTACAAAATTCTTTCTTACATTCACGTTCTTTATGGCAATTATTGGCTAATCTGGGTTTAAAGATTTAAGATGTTCCGCGAAAATATTATCAAGTTCACACAAAAGTATTCTTGCAGCAGTTTCAGGCTACTGCACAAATATCACCTTCCTAAAATAAGAGTTTGGTTTTGGTCTATTTAACCTAACTAGATATTCAGATTGAGGGGTATGAGTTATACAGAAATGAATCTTCTGATAAGTGAATTTTGAAAACGAAAAGACTTGTTTGAGGTACTTTTTGTTCCATACCTGGTAGCTGACATGTCAATCTACCTCTATTTTACCTTTCAGACCCGCTTCCTTTGATACTTTAATATCAATCTTTCAAGCCTATGGGTACATTCCAGATTCAACAAAAAGTTACTAGAAGTTATTCAAAACTAAACTATTCGCTCCGCCTGACATTGTCATAATTACTGAATCGACAAAATTTTTAATTTGCCTTTATAGAAACATACATAGTTGAGAAGAATCTTTAGCGAAGTAAATATGCTTCGCTGTCGTCAATGGTATTGCTGTCAGATTAAAACATACTGAAAATATTAGTGGAGTGAAATAGAGTTACACGCAATTGAAAATTATTAAGGCATTGCCCTTAAAAAGTTAATAAGCCCTTTGCTACATAACAACAATTCGCGGTACATTTCAACTTTTAGTCACTTTTGCAGTTAATGTAAAGTCACTACGGCTTACAACCCAGAATATACCCTATTCATCTGTTTCCAAGCTGTTTTTGATTCTTTGAATAAATCGTCTGTAATTTTGTGACAGTCTCAAACAATTTTCTCATGTTCATCATTATCACATAGTCCTCTATAGTTTTCTTTCCAGTTCCAATCAGCAATTTATTTTGAAGGTACAGTTACTCGACTTTGTTGTCTTTTTGAAACATGGTCCACACTAACTGAAGGATTTTGTAAAACTGTGACAATTGTAAAAATGAACGTGAATCGTTGTTTCCTGCTTGAAATCATGGATATGTCAACGTGGTGTTAGTGGTATATCAAACAGTTCGTGGTAACGAACTGTAGTAAGGAGTGACCCGGCTCAATAGTAAACGAAACTCTAAAAAACGGAATTTTGATGCTAAAAGATACATCAAAAGAATCGGATTTTCATGCTGATTTTAAATATATAAGTTTCATCAAAATTAGTCTTTGTCATCAAAAGTTAGGAGCCTGAGAAAATTTGTATCATTTTGGAAAATAGGGGGAAACACCCCCTAAAAGTCATAGAATCTTAACGAAAATCACACCATTGCATTCAGCGTATCAGAAAACCCTATAGCGAAAATTTCAAGCTCCTATCTACAAAAATGTGGAATTTCATATTTTTTGCCAGAAGACAGATCACGGGTGCGTGTTTATTTGTTTTTTTGTTGTTTTTTTTTCCCAGGGGTCATCGTATGGACCAAGTGGTCCTAGGATGTCGCAAGAGGGCTCATTCTAACGAAAATGAAAAGTTCTATTGCCCTTTTTAAGTGACCAAAAAATTGGAGGGCACCTAGGCCCCCTCCCACGCTCATTTTTGTCCCAAATCAACGGATCAAAATTTTGAGATAGCCATTTTGTTCCACATAGGCAAAAAACATAATAACTATGTCTTTGGGGATGACTTACCCCCCACAGTCCCTGGGGGAGAGGCTGCAAGTTGCAAACTTTGACCAGTCTTTACCTACAGTAATGGTTATTGGGAAGCGTACAGACGTTTTCAGGGGGATTTTTTTGGTTTGCGGGTGGGGTTGAGGGGAGGGGGCTTTGTGGGAGGATCTTTCTTTGGAGTAATATGTCATGGGGGAAGAGAAATTCAATGAAAAGGGAGCGAGATTTTCTAGTATTACTATAAAAAAAAAAACAATGAAAAAATAAACATGAAAAAGTTTTTTTAATTGAAAGGAAGGAGTAGCATTGAAACTTGCAACGAACAGAGATTACTACGCATATGAGGGGTTCTAAAAATACTTTAGCATAAAGAGCGAGATATTTAGGAGAAGATAAATACCTCGCTCTTTATGCTAAAGTATTTTTAGTAATTTAAACTATTTATTCTACGGCCTTTCTGATTCAGGGGTTATTATTAAAGAATTGAGACAACATTTAAGATTTAGTTTAAAGAGCGAGATATTAACGAGGGGACAAACCCCCTCATATACATAATAAAAATATAAGAATATAAAAGTTTGCTACGTAAGTTAATTCTTAAGTTACGTATAATTTTTACTAATAAAAACTTTCGTTAAAAATTAAAAGTTCTAGCTGCCTTTTTAAGTAACCGAAAAATTGGAGCGCAACTAGGCCTTCTTCCCCACCCCTTGTTTCTCAAAATCGTCTGATCAAAACTAAGAGAAAGCCATTTAGCCAAAAAAAGAATTAATATGGAAATTGAATTTTAATGATTTATGTGTGGAGAGCCAAAATCAAACATGCATTAATTCAAAAACATTCAGAAATTAAATAAAAAAAACTAGTTTTTTTAACTGAAAGTAAGGAGCGACATTAAAACTCAAAATGAACAGAAATTACTCTTTATATGAAATGGGTTGTCCCCTCCGCAATCCCTCGCTCTTTACGCTAAAGTTTGACTCTTTGCCACAATTCTACTTTTTAAAACAATTAAAAACTTTAGCGTAAAGAGCGAGGGATTGCGGAGGGTACAACCCATTTCATATACGGAGTAATTTCTGTTCGTTTTAAGTTTTAATGTCGCTCCTTACTTTCAGTTAAAAAAACTAGTTTTTTTTTATTTAATTCACGTGGAATACAACATAAGTTTGACAAAAGGGGATAGAAAAACCCCTTCGTTGGGAGTCGAACCCATGAGCCATCTGGTACAACTACACCAGGGGAACTTTAAAGGCATTAGATGTAAACTAATGTAGCTCTAAATTTTTCTTCACCCACTAAAAATAGGCCTATGTGACAAGTATTATACATTTTTTTTAAGATTTTTAACCTGACTGACCACTCCCATGCTCTTCCATTTTATAATTATATGACCTTTCAGCGTGTCTTACACGATGCAAAATTCATCCATCATTATTTAGATATGTTCAATATTCTTTCTCATTTTTTTTCTTATCTTCTTTAAGCTGCTGTTGTGGTTTTTGGAATTATATTTGCTAACCTTTAATCTGACAATCTTTAAGCTGACAACCTTTAATCTGAAGAAACTTTTTTTTTTCATAATAAGGGGATAAATACCGCTCTTCAAAAGTTTTATTTGTATCCATTTCAGTGTCTTTACAAGTATCTTAATAGTACTCATCTTTGCTTCTCATAAGCCCCCGGCCGTGGTTTGCTCCAAATGAGTTCCATTAGACCATAGTAAAGATTCCTTTCTTTGGCTTTCTGGTGCTTAGTTATCTTAATTAACCACCGAAGGCCATTTGGGCGAGAATTATGCTAGGGCAGAATCGAAGAAAAGAAAAAATCTTTTCTTTAAGCAAAGATTTGAACGATTACTTTCTTTCTTGATTCTGATGTCAATTTTATACTATAAAAGCGGAAATGGTGAAAACTTGATTTGAAAAGAAAATGTTAGCCCAAATTTACAGCCAATGGAAGATTGATCAATGTTAGAGCAAAATGTATACATCCTTTAGTTTAAAGTTTGAGTTTCTTGCCGTTGGCCAACTTTCTAATGTAACTTCAAAGAAAGGCTAACAGGAAAAAACCTTCAATTTCTTTAGCATTTTAGAACTATTAAAGCTTAGGAGGTGCGTTTGATACTTTTCCCCTATTTCCATTTAAATATAAATAATAACCTCAAATATTCATTTGGAACTATAAACAGAAATGGCATTTAAATGTGGATGGCAGCCCAAGGGGCCCGTGAGAATAAGCTCTTTTTGGTAAACTTTCTAGTGATAGAGGAGGAAGCGTCACATATTTTAAGCACTTCTAGATTTTTATTCTAATTTGGCAGAATAACTTCAGACTCTTGTACATACTATAAATCTCTTTTTCAGCTCTCACACTGTTGGCTCTGACTCAAGGATAATTAAAAATCTTTCTTTTCACCCCAGGCATGGGATGCACGCAGCTTTTTAAAATTTAATTGCATATTCATCAATACGGCAAAAACACTGAGGAGATTAAGGTCCTATAGCCTTCCAGTAAAAAAAAGAAAAACTCTTTATTGTGTCAATGCTTTTGCGCTGTCTATGATTATTTAGGGTTTCATTTGACTGAGTTTATTCATTTGAGGTTTTGTGCACGTGCTTGTAGCCTTAGAACCTGCTGCTAGGGGGGAGGAATGTCAGTGGAAGGTCGGGAAGGTAAGTCTCTGTAGAGGAAGAAGAAAGGGGCCTAATAAAGACAATGACATAGAAAGATAATGGGGTATAAAGTACTGGCAATTATAAAAATACTTCGTTTTCTATTTTCTAACAAGTGTTCAGCAAAGAGTCCGTTTAGAGCGGGTAGGAGGTAGAGCGGGTAGCTGCCTCCCATACATTTACTATAATTTCTACTAATTTTGATTTTTAACGTCACTCTTTCAATGCATTAAAGTATCTTCTTTTACTTTCTAAATAAATATTCCAATTAAAATTTTGCTGATATCATTCTTATTTAATTTTAGACTGGCTTGTACTTCTCTTGGCTTGGCTTTTACACTATGATGCTGGTCCCTGCATCTGTAGCTGGATTAATTGCTTTTCTCTATGGTGCTTTCACTTTGGACTCTGATTCAAACGTGACGAGGTATTTAGAATATTAGATTCTAAAAATGTATTAGAATATAAGAGACAATTCATAATAAATTTCACTAACATCAAGTTTAAAGACGATAATGAATGAGTTTGTTGTCGTGTTAATACATCTGTTTAAATCTACGAGTAGCTCAGTTGTACAGAGTTTCCATCCATAGGGATTTATCACTATTTCTAGTGATTTTTTTTTTATCGACTAGTGATTTTTAGTAATTTTGCTTCTAAAGTTAGTAATTTATTTCTAAACCTAACGATTTATCTATCCTTGAAGCATAAATTTAAGCGAATAAATCATCAAGTAAGCTAATTATCGAAAGCAAAAGGGATGCTCTAGCAAGAATTAGCTGACAGTCCATAAAATCCGAAACTATTCTCTTTGTTCTGTCTCAGAAACCATAACTGGTCAAAATTTAAGAGATACTGGGTTGAT
Organism: Artemia franciscana; assembly: GCF_032884065.1. Taxonomy (NCBI): domain Eukaryota; kingdom Metazoa; phylum Arthropoda; class Branchiopoda; order Anostraca; family Artemiidae; genus Artemia; species Artemia franciscana. Next base: position 49,517,795 of record NC_088865.1, read on the forward strand.
AAAATTGGTAAGCACCGAATTGCATAATTAGGCATTAAACAACTGATTTACAGAAGGAGATTAAAATTAAGTAATTGCTTTGTTGTCATTTTATTTTATTAGTAAAAACTTAATGATAATTCAGCTACAGCTTTGACATTTAGTGGTTAACACATAATAAATTTAGACCGGACCCATTGTAAAGTAAGTTTGTGTCTTTTGCTTAGATCAATCTAATAATACATCAATCTGTTAATACGGTAACGCCATTCTATATTAAATTGAATCCAAAATCTACCAATGAAATATATAAAAAACTTTTAACATAAAAATAACAATAAAACTCCAAATATTGTGGCTTCACATCTGGAAGCCTTAATGAACGGGAAAAAATTAAAAAAAAAAACAACAAAGTCTAAATTAAACAAAACATGGAAAAACAAAGAAAACACACACACACTCTACAGAAAAACAAAAGCAAAAGGAATGCTATAAGGATATTCACATTTAAACAATTTCCAATTACAAAACAATGCACAAGCAGGAATGGATCGAAGCAACTAGGCCAGGGGAGATGAGATCTTATTTATACGACTCCTAAAGCATATTATACGGCTCACGAAAAAACTTTATACATTAATCCTTTATCATTTAAACATATATACGGAGAAAACGACAAACTAAAACGGAAAAATTCATGCTTAAATATGTAACTAAGAACAGCTAATTTGTCTTCACATCTTCTTCAAAATGGACCACTGCTGGACAATATTGTTTAAGTCAATGGCATCGGTGCCGTTTTTCTCATCCCCCAACAACATAATGGAACATAGTCAAGAATCAACCATGACAGGTCTCAAAAAATTATTAACAAACTTGAGCTTGCTAAATCTTCTTTTGGAAGCAGCAACTGCAACATTTGTTGTCATGGTCAATTTACTAGGACGATTAGCTTGCTTAAACCGATGTTGCCAGTGATTTCCTTCACCTACAACTTCTTTGAAGCAAGTGGGGCTGTGGCAAAACTGAAAATGAACTTCAAGCTCTACTTAAAGAGCAGTAGAATCTAGAGCTTATTTTTGGTTTTGGAAACAACATTGTTGCTAGCTCAATATCTACAACCTAAACTCTTTTCTTAAAGTAGGCTGAAGTAAGGAGCAAAATGGCTTAATGTTGACAAGGTAAGTTCCTAGGTTATCTCCCATCATTGCAGTTAACCTATCAAGGAGGATTCTGAAATTTTGTCTATAGAAATAATAGAAATAGAATTGAGATCTCGACTTGACTCTGAGCTTGGATGCCATTAAATAAAAAAAAACTAGTTTTTTTAACTGAAAGTAAGGAGCGACATTAAAACTTAAAACGAACAGAAATTACTCCGTATATGAAATGGGTTGTCCCCTCCGCGTCCCACGCTCTTTACGCTAAAGTTTGACTCTTTGCAACAATTCTACTTTTTAAAACAATTAAAAACTTTAGCGTAAAGAGCGTGGGATGCAGAGGGGACAACCCATTTCATATACGGAGTAATTTCTGTTCGTTTTAAGTTTTAATGTCGCTCCTTACTTTCAGTTAAAAAAACTAGTTTTTTTTATTTAATTTCTGAACGTTTTTGAATTAATGCATGTTTGATTTTGGCTCTCCGCACATAAATTATTGAAATGAAATTAGTATATTAATTTTTTTTTTTTTGGCTAAATGGCTTTCTCTTAGTTTTGATCAGACGATTTTGAGAAATAAGGGGTGGGGAAGGAGGCCTAGCTGCCCTCCAATTTTTTGGTTACTTAAAAAGGCTACTAGAACTTTTAATATTCAACGAACGTTTTTATTAGTAAAAAATATACGTAACTTAAGAATTAACTTACGTAACCAACTTTTATATTCTAATATTTTTATTATGTGTACGAGGGGGTTTGTACCCTCGTTAATACCTCGCTCTTTACACTAAATCGTAAGTTTTGTCCCAACTCTTTAAGAATGACCCCTGAATCAAAAAGGCCGTAGAATAAATAGTTGAAATCACTAAAAATATTTTAGCAGAAAGAGCGAGGTATTTATCTCCTCCTAAATACCTCGCTCTTTATGCTAAAGTATTTTTAGAACCCCTCATATGCGTAATAATCTCTGTTCGTTTTAAATTTCAATGCTATTCCTTACTTTCATTTGAAAAAACGTTTTCATGTTTATTTTTTCATTGTTTTTTTATAGTAATGCTAGAAAATCATGCTCCCTTTTCATTGAATTTTTCTTCCCCCATGATATATTCCTCAAAGGAAAGATCCTCCCACAAAGCCCTCTCCCATCAACCCCACCCCCCAAACCAAAAAATCCCCATGAAAACGTCTGTACACTTCCCGATAACCATTACTATATGTAAACATTGGTCAAAGTTTGTAACTTACAGCCCCTCCCTCAGGGATTGTGGGGGAGTAAGTCATTCCCAAAGACATAGTTATTATGGTTTTCGACTATGCTGAACAAATTGGCTATCTTAAAATTTTAATCTGTTGACTTTTGGAAAAAAAATGAGCATGGGAGGGGGCCTATTTGCCCTCCAAGTTTTTTGGTCACTTAAAAAGGACACTAGAACTTTTCATTTCCGTCAGAATGAGCCCTCTCGCGACATTCTAGGACCACTTGGTCGATAAGATGACCCCTGGGAAAAAAACACAAAAAAAAAAAACAAATAAACACGCACCCGTGATTTGTCTTCTGGCAAGAAATACAAAATTCCACAATTTTTAGATAGGAGCTTGAAATTTTTGCAATAGAGTTCTCTGATATACCGAATGCGATAGTGTGATTTTCGTTAAGATTCTATGACTTTTAGGGGATGTTTCCCCCTTTTTTCCAAAATAGGACAAATTTTCTCAGGCTCGTAACTTTTGATGACAAAGACTAAATTAATTGAAACTTATATATTTAGAATCAGCGTAAAAATTCGATTCTTTTGATGTATCTTTTAGCATCAAAATTCCGTTTTTTAGAATTTCGTTTACTATTGAGCCGGGTCGCCCCTTACTACAGTTCCTTACCACGAACTGTTTGAAAAGAAAATAATTCGGTATTTCGGGGCTTCTGACATTATTACTCCTTTGCGGAAGTTAGGCTCAAAATTGAAAAAGGATTATATTTTTTCTCTGGGCCCCTTCCACCTCTTAGTTCGTTTATTTTCCCGTTAGTTTTCACCTGTTTTCGCTTGATAGTTGTGTTATCTCTTAGCAGTTCTTTCGTTAGTTGAGTTATGGTTGTGGTATATATGTTTTATCGCTCGTATAGTTGTGTTATTTTCAAATTATACTCCATAATAGAGAGGCTCCGAACACCCAGCATTGTATGTTAAGCTCTTAATTTGACGTTTTTTTCTAACGTGACCACATTCGTCCTGCGCCCTTTTCATTGAATTTTTTCCCCCATGGCATATTTCTCCAAGGAAAGATCCTCCCATATAGCCCCCTCCCTCAACCCTACCCCCAAAACCAAAAAAATCCCCCTGAAAACGTCTGTACACTTCCCAATAACCATTATTATATGTAAACACTGGTTGAAGTTTGTAACTTGCAACCCCTCCCCCAGGGACTATGGGGGAGTAAGTCATCCCCAAAAACATAGTTATTATGATTTTCGACTATGCTAAACAAAATGGCTATCTCAAAATTTTGATCCGTTGACTTTGGGAAAAAAATGAGCGTGGGAGGGGGCCTAGATGCCCTCCAATTTTTTTGGTCACTTAAAAAGGGCACTAGAACTTTTCCTTTCCGTTAGAATGAGCCCTCTTGCGACATTCTAGGAACACTTGGTCGATACGATGACCCCTGGGGAAAAAAAACAAAAAAACAAAAAAAAAACAAAAAAAAAAACAAACAAATAAACACGCACCCGTGATTTGTCTTCTGGCAAAAAATGCAAAATTCCACATTTTTGCAGATAGGAGCTTGAAACTTCTACAGTAGGGTTCTCTGATACTCTGAATCTGATGGTGTCATTTTCGTTAAGATCCTACGACGTTTAGGGGGTGTTTCCCCCTATTTTCCTAAATAAGGCAAATTTTCTCAGGCTCGTAACTTTTGATGGCTAAGACTAAACTTGATGAAACTTATATATTTAAAATCAGCATTAAAATGCGATTCTTTTGATGTAGCTATTGATATCAAAATTCAATTTTTTAGAGTTTTGGTTCCTATTGAGCCGGATCGCTCCTTACTACAGTTCGTTACCACGAACTGTTTGAAAACAAGATGGTCCAAAACAACCAGGACTCCTTGAGTCCTGATTGAATTAAATAAAAAAAAACAAGTTTTTGTAACGGAAAGACATTAAAACTTGAAACGAAGAGAAATTATTCCGTAAATTAAAGGGGCTTTTCCTCCTCAACGCCTCGCTCTTTACGCTAAGGTTTGACCCTTTCTCTTAACTCCACTTTTTAAAACAGTAAGAAAGTCTAGCGTAAAGAGCGGGCGTTGAGGAGGAAAAGCCCCTTTCATATACGGAGTAATTTCTGTTCGTTTTAAGTTTTAATGTCGCTCCTTACTTTCCGTTACAAAAACATTTTTTTTTTATTTAATTTCTGGACGTTTTTGAATTAATGCATGTTTTGATCTTGGCTCACCGTACATAAATAATTAAAACAAAATTTGCATATTAATTAATTGCAATTAATCGGAAGATTTTGGGAAAAAAGAAGCGAAGGAGGATGCCTAGTTGCCCTCCAAGTTTTTGATTACTTAAAAAAGAAACTAGAACTTTTAATTTTCTACAAATATTTTCATTGGTAAAAAATATTCGTAACTTACGAATTAACTTACGTAACAAACTTCTATATTCGTATGTTTTTATTGCGTATGTGAGGGGGTTCAACCCTCGTCGATACCTCGCTCTTTACACTAAAGCTTAGATTGTGTCCCAATTCCTTAAGAATACCTCTGAATCACAAAGGCCGTAGAATTAATAGTTGAAATTACTAAAAATATTTTAGCGTAAAGAGTGAGGTATAAGGAGGAGGTAAACCCCTCATATGCGTAATAATTCTTGTTCGTTTTAAGTTTTAATGCTGCTCCTTACTTTCAGTAGAAAATACTTTTCATATTTATTTTTTCATTGTTTTTTCAAATAAAGCTAGAAAATCCTGCGTCCCCTTCATTGAAATTCTCTTCCCCCAAGAGAAGTCTCTCCATGGAAATATCCTCCCATGTAACCCCCTCCCCCTCAACTCTCCCCCTAAACCAAAAAAATCCCCCTGAAAACGTCTGTATACTTCCCAGTAACCATTACTATATGTAAACACAGGTCAAAGTTTTCAACTGGCAGCCCCTCCCACGAGGACTTCAGGGGAATAAGTCGTCCCTAAAGACATAGTTATTAGGTGTTTCGACTATGGTGAATAAAATGGCTATCTCAGAATTTTGATCTGGTGACTTTGGGGAAAATATGAGCGTGGGAGGGGGCCTAGGTGCCCTCCAATTTTTCGGTAACTTAAAAAGGGCACTAGAACTTTTAATTTACGTTAGAATGAGCCCTCTCGCAGTATTCTAGGACCACTCATTCGATACGATCACCCCTGGGGAAAAAAAATAAAATAAAATAAAATAAACAAATAAACACGTATCCGTGATCTGTCTTCTGGCAAAAAATGCGAAATTCCACATTTTTGTAGATAGGAGCTTGAAACTTCTACATAAGGGTTCTTTGATACGCTGAATCTGATGGTGTGATTTTCGTTAAGATTGTATGGCTTCTAGGGGGTGTTTCCTCCTATTTTCTAAAATGAGGCAAAATATCTCAGGCTCGTGACTATTGATAAGTATAACTGATCTGGGTGAAACTTGTATATTTAAAATCAGCATTAAAATGCGATTCTTTTGATGTAACTATTGGTATCAAAATTCCATTTTTTAGAGTTTCGGTTACTATTGAGCCGGGTTGCTCCTTACTACAGTCGTTACCACGAACTGTTTGACTTCGCCGAGGTAAGGATGCCGGGGCTGTTTTGAAAAACTGTTCATTTTAGTTTTATTGATTTTATCCTCTTGTAAGTTGTTTTTTTCTTATTTGTATTGCTGAGGACAGCCCTTGGACATAAGGTCGAAATATCCATTCTAATTTGTTTCCCACTGTCTTAAAAAATTCCCTATTGTTTTTCTTGTTTTTGGTGTTTGTGATGGAAAGGTAGTGTGGTCTTTGTTGTAAACTGATATAATTTAAATGACTCTGCTTAAAAAAAATTATGAAAATTACATTTAAACGATAAAACGGATCTGTTTGATTTACATTTGAATTCGGTTTTCGATATCTGCTGCTGAAGTTCTGTATTTCTTTACCGGGAAGTTCGAACATGCAAAAGTCGTTCCAGGAAAAGGAAAACACAACTTGGATTGTCTCTGAATTGAGCATCTGGAACCTCAATGAGGTCAAAATAAACGCCTTATGCGAATTTAAAAAAAAATCAAGGGGATGAATCATCCCCTCCCCTTTGAGCCATGTCTGTACATAAGGCACATGCCAGGATGTCTGCTATATACAAGCGTAAATTAATTTTCTGATACGGGACTTTTATTAAAACGAAATAATATTTTTGTTTAAAAATCTTAAGTATGCCCTAGATTAAATTAATTAAGAACAAATTAAAGATCAAGAAACTTTTGTGTTTGATAAATTTAATAAATTTTCTGCGTTGCTGAATAAGCCTATTGATTTTTTTTAAGATTATTACATCTTACATTTTAAAGTCAAACTTGTGTAAGGCTGAATCCGCAAAATTCCTTGGTCTTCTTTACTAGTAAAAGTAAATATAGTTTCAGCCTTTTTTTCATTAAACTATGATAAACTAAATTAAATCAATATTCACCTTTGTCTGTATTTATTTTAATTTTCTTATACGAAATTTGTTTCTATACAATTTTCATAATTTCAATAAGACTTTGTAATAGCCCAAGACAATTATTATTTAAACTTGCTCCATCCATTATTATATTACAGTACGGAAGATCATACAGACTTCTTTTGGAGTTTATTTTCTAAATCTTGTTGAGGTCTTCCGCCATAATATTTTCGACAAGAACTATATACGCCACTCTGTGTATTCTATATATGGTATTCTATATATAGTATTATGTATATAGAATACTATATATAGAACTTATATAGAATATATATGTCTATATATAGAATATATTCTATATATTCGGTATTCTATATACGCCACTCTATGAGTTTTTTGGAATTGCATCTTTGCTTGAATTTACTAAAGGTCTTGTAGATATTTTGGTTTAAAAGCAGCTTTAATATTCTCTTTTTAATTCCTTTGTTAAATCTTGTGATATAACTGAGACAAAAAAGAAAAAAGTATATAATAATTTTTTTTTTTTAATTTCATTCATGTTTTTCGAAATCCTAGCTGGTGTCCCAGTAATTATATTAGCTCAACTTCAACTAGAACAAAAAGGATATAGTTTGTAAATAACCAGGTAAAAAATTGGGTTTTATATGGACAATGAAAAAATTCTAAAAACAAATCTTAAACATTTTGGTTATATCGCCATTAGCCAATCAAACATCCACAGATCGTGGAGATTAGCAAGTGGTACCAATCCAGGAAAATATGGGTGGGGGGGATGATGATTTTTGTTTCGACTCTTTTTATAAGGATATTACAAAAAACTTATTTTCCAACACTAAGGAGGGAATTTCCCTAAGAAAAATATGAAACACCAAAATAAAGACATTTTTTTTTAATCTAGGGGAATAATTACACCACCTCCCCATTGGTGTTCTCTTACAAATACAGAAGAGAGAATAATGAGGACTTTTTTCCAAGACAGTAGTGTCTTCCGTCGAAAATAATGAAGAAACAAATTAATAATATTAACGAAACATCGTTAATAGCATATAAAGCTACTAAAACCGGCAATTTCAAATGTTAAAGTATGTTGTCTGTTGAAACAGCTATTTATAATTCGGTGATTTTGTTGCTGATTTAGTGATTTCCTTTCAAAAATCAAGTGATTTGTTTTTTCACCTAATGGTAACCCTTCATTTAGATCTTGAAGCCTTAGTCCATAGAGCCATATCATCATAACTTGATTCTAGCATCGGTGGGTGCGACTTGTATTAGTAGTGACAAGCTACTGCTCAAAATAAATACGTGCTATTTGTGCACTAATAATGAACTAAGTGCTATTAAAGTGGTATTACGTGCTATTTTAGCGCTAATACTGCACTTTGATATACTAAATAGATACACGTTCTATTAGGAATTAGCATAAAGTGCATTAATTTTAGTAGTCACAGATAGAAATGAATAGACCATTTATGTTCATTTTAGGCTTAATGCGTTCAAATGACACAACGAGGGTAAACGTTAATATTGACAGACTATTCAGCTAAGTAAGAAATAAACTTACTTCTATGGTCAAAATTGCATCCTGAATACAATTTTACCAATTCTGGATATATTTGTACATTAGGGGAGAGGATAAAGTTTATTTCCAACGCAAATTAATGTTAAGTTTGAATTCAAGATGCAATTTTGACCATAGAGGTAAGTTTGTTTCTTAGCTATTTGAATAATCTTTTAATATAAACGTTTACTCAAAAGAGATCTATGTCAATTGCAGCCATATTCTTGTTTTTTCTTAAGTTTTTAAACAGTTTATGAAATAATTTCCTTGCCTATCCTTGGCACTAGACACACGTGTAGGGTGCGATTGATAACAGTGTGCCCGTGACCTCGTTTCTCAAAGCCTTGAGATTTTATACATATGTTCCATAAATTTCCTCAGTTTTTCACGTTTGTTCAAAAGTCACGAACTCCACTCAAGGTAAAAATTAGCCCCTACCCAAGAATACAGTCTCACGTCTGTATCTGACCGCTACGGGCTGAATTGCGTAGAAAAAAAAACAATCCATGTCCATTAAAATCCTGTAAGCCTAAGTATGTATATGATAAAACGTTGAAATGGGTCATATGTTGTCAAGACCTTCACAGGATTTCCAGGCCGTTATGTTAGGTAACAAGAAAATTGGCCAAGAAGATGGCGTGATTTATCTGAGCAGCATTATTAGTAAGGATGCAAGGGAAAAATCAAAGAAGAAATTACTGAGACACAAAACGTTTAAGGCCTAGAAGAAGAAGAACAATCAAAATAATATTTCCCCTTAAGTCGTCCTTGCGTTGACATATCAAGAATCTAAACTTTAAAAAGTAAGAAATACAAGATAAAAATTAAAATAAAAAGAAAAAAAATCAAACCAATACATAAAATAGCTACTGCAAAAAAACATGAAATAAGGATATATTTTTCCTTTGAATAGTATAGTATATCCAACACAGAAGTAACTGAAGTTGCTTTTGTGTTATACACAGGTGAAATATTCGTTTGCTTGTTCTTCATTTTCTTCCTGCTGGCAATAGAGGCGTTATTGTGTTGCGGAGCAACACTACTGCTTTCGTAGTTTTTTTTTTTTTTTTTTTTTCACCGTGATCAGCGACCTGTAGCTCCGAAGTGGTAAGAGTTAAAAATTTGAGATTTTTCAGAGGAAAGGGAAACGTGAAACAGAGTAAAAAAGTTCCAGAGAAGTTCCTAAAATTTCTAACAGTTTTCCATAAAAAAAAATAAACCGTGTCCCGTAGGGCACAGTTGCACGTGTTGCTCCGCAACTGTGCCCTAAGGAACAGGGCACAGTTGCTGCAACACTTCCCGTTGCACAGGCAACGGAGGTCTAGTTTTTCACAGTATTTTGTTGATTTTGATTTTTGTCAAGTATTTTGTTGACTTTGATTTTGTCACAGTAGGCTAGTTCAGCTTTATATCTTTTAGAAGCAGTACTACTACTGCCACTACTAACAACTCACCGCAGCACCAAGCCGCTTGAGGTCAACACAGCAACGCACTATCCTCCTTGATATCAATCTCTTCAAAGCTCCCCTCTTTACACCTTTCCAGAAAGTTCCTATTTCCTGTAAATCTTTCTCTATGACGTCCTCCTAGCCCCAACCACGGACGACCCGCTTTCCGTTTAGCCCTAGACGGTTAGCTGAAAAGGACAATCTTTGGCAACCTGTCATCCTTCATCCGCAGACCGTACCCTAGCCACCTCAACCTTTCTCTCATTATCAAACACTTCGTGGTAACAAACTGTAATTGAAGCGACCCGGATCAATAGTAACCGAAACGGAACTCTAAAAACGGAATTTTTATACCAATAGTTGCTCAAAAGAATCGCATTTTAATGCTGATTTTAAATGTATAAGTTTCACCAAGTTTAGTCGTACCCATCAAAAGTTACGAGCCTGAGAAACTTCGCCTTATTTTGTAAAATATTGAGAAACACCCCCTAAAAGTAAAAGAATCTTAACGCAAATCACGACATCAGATTCAGCGTATCAGAGAACCCTACTGTAAAACTTTCAAGCTCCTATCTACAAAACTGTGGAATTTTGTATTGTTTGCCAGAAGCCAGGTCACAAATGCGTGTTTTTTTTTTTTTTTTTTTTTTTTTTTTTTTTTCCCTGGGATGATTGTATCGATCCAGTGGTCTTAGAATGTCACAGGAGGGCTCATTCTAAGGAAATTAAAAATTCTAGTGCCTTTTTTAAGTGACAAAAAATTGGAGGGCACCTAGGCCCCCTCCCACGCTCATTTGTCCCTTCCTTGACGCCTCGCTCTTTACGCTAAAGTTTTTTATTGTTTTAAGAAGTAGAGTTGTGAGAAAGAGTCAAATTTTAGCGTAAAAAGTGAGACATCGAAGAGGAAACTACCCCTTTCATATACGGGATCATTTCTGTTCGTTTTAAGTTTTGATGTCACTCCTTACTTTCAGTTGAAAAAACTTGTTTCTTCTTATTTAATACCCCTAGAAAGCGGGATTTCGTACAACCTACTGTTTGAAATACAGTCAGTCAGCCATAAAGATGTAAAATTGAAATAGTTAAGGCGCATGGTTATTTTCCAGTTGGAAAAAGTTTGGAAGATCAGGAAGAAAACATTGCGAAATAGGATTAGAATGATGAAAGCTACAGTAATGGCAGTAGTCGTGTATGGCTTTGAAATATTGGGGCTTCAAAAGGCTGATAAAGATTTGCTAGATGTTTTCCAGAAGAATCGGGTAAGGATAGTCTTAGGTACCCGTTTGACTGACCATATATCGAACAGTAAGCGAAACAAAAAATACGGTTCGATCCCATTTTCTAGGGATACAACAAAAGAAAGGACAAGAAGACTGAACCATATATTGCAGATTGAGGATGAAAGATGTTCAAAGACGTTGCTCTTTTCGCCATCTGTCTGGGCCAAATAAAAATGAGGTCATCCACGAATGGGATAGGAAGTGATCATAAGAGAAGATTTAAGTGATATTGGAACTACATGAGGGGAGGGGTGAAGAGTGAAGCTTTAAAATGGTTTGAGTGAAGGGGTACGCACTGTTTAGTTGGCTAGAACTGGAGCTTAAAATGCATATTATCATTTTTGAAAAGTAAAAAAATTGACAAAAACATGGCTCAAAAAAAATGTCATTATTAAATTATGAATCTTGGCTAATATATGTGATATTAAATTTGTAATGTATATATGTCTATTTGAAAAAAATTAGTTGGTCTTTTGTAATAGCCAAGATCAATCTTTTTGTTGAGGTTTTTGTTCAATAAAGTATTCTCTAAAACTTTTTAAATTTTCAACCCTTGTTTTGAATTTTAAAGCAATTTCATCATTCTCTGTTTCTTCATAAGGATTGCCTTAGGTTTCAGTTACAAATTAGAATTTGTGGAATGGTTTTTACACAGCCTAACATAAGTCAAATAAAAAGGCATTTCCTAAGTATTTATCTCTTTATCAGTGGATCCAGGATTACTCCCAGCCTTCCATCATTTAGAGCAATAATTTTGGATCATTTATAGCATATAGATGCTCAGGGGGCAACAGCTCTTCTCTTACTTTTTGGCTTTAAATAAAATATTCATACGCTTACTTGTACGGGGAGAAGAGTCCCCCACAAAAAAATTGTCTGATATGACCCTTTTCTTGAAAATTTAATAATTGTCATCAGAAAAAATATTCCTGACATTTCCGAATTATTCGCTTTTTTTTCAGGGTTAATTAGTATTTTGTTGTATTTTATGATAAAGTTAAAGTTTGGTGCAAAAGTTGAGGGCCGTGGGCAAATTGCAGCTCCTTCATACTAAGAATAGCCCTGAATATTATACTTAAAATTCATAGAAATAGAAATTTAAAACCATTTTTTTCTAATGAAAGTCAACAACAATTTTTTAATTTAAAATGAACGAAAGTTTCTCGATATACGAAGTGAACTCCCACCCGGCTAAGCTTCATTTTTCACCCCAAATTTTTAGTGTATTATAGATACTAATGATATTCTCAAAACAAAATTCAAAATTAACTCCAGCATAAAGGGCACTAGTGGATTGGTAGCCCATCTCATATGTGCGGTAATTTACACTGTCAAAAAAATTAATAAGCAGAGTGCCCCCACGGTCAATGCCTAAGGTGTTACAATTGCCCAAAGTTGCGCGCTACACAGTGATTTTCGGTGCTTTAGTCAAAAAATTGACTGTAATAGTGCTAAAATAATGCCAAAATAGTATTTTCGTGCTATTTTGGCACTATTTTAGTAACCCTGGGTACCTGCAACAGTGCTAAACCTAATGAAATAATGCTAAAATAGTACTTTAGTGTTACAGATGACAACTATGTTAAAAAGTGTCTGAATAGACATATATCTATAGCATCTGCGTCTATTTACTGTTAAAAGCGTCTCTCTTTATTACCACTTGAAAAAATATTGCATTTTTAATTTAACAATGAAAAGGAGGAGGGACATGATGTTAATCCTTTACCAAGTCTGGATGGATTAATGTTGATGAAAATCTGTTTCTATTATTTGTTAGATATAAAAAACAAAGACGGTTTTGGTTTAATTTTTTTGGGAGGTTTTTGCAATTTTGTGAACTTATCTTTTATATGTTTCGGTCTTGAGGGAAATTAACAAACATATGAATAAGCTATTTATTTCTAGTCGTCGTAGCTGAGTGGATTGGTGCGCTGGATTTAGGATCCTTTGACCGAGAGGGCGAGGGTTCGAATTCTTGTGTACTCAATTATATAGTTGGGGATCGGATCATTGGCGTGACTCTGTAAGCTCAGCAAGAGTCAACCCAGCTTTATATGGGTACCTAGAGAAATCTGGGGAGGGTAAACAGGAAGGGTTTGCAAAAGCACGGGATTGTTGGCCCCCATCCCCTACACTTCCTGGCTGAAGGGCCAACAAACGGAGAATAGCACCACTGGTACGGACTGTAAGGTCCAGTGCCGTATTCTTTACCTTTAATACGTTTCTCATATTTTTGTACTGTAAAAGGATCCGTCCTGTAAAGTTATATTGTATATACTGAAAGGGTAATGCTTCTTTTTCTTTACTTTAGCAAGGAAATTTGTGGAAATGAAAAGGACTTGACAATGTGCCCACTTTGTGATCAAGTTTGTCCCTACTGGAAGCTTGGAGATTCATGCTTGTTTTCCAAAATTTCATACACTTTTGACAATCCAGCCACAGTTGTCTTTGCTGTCTTCATGTCCTTCTGGGGTAAGATACATTTTCATTTTCCAATAATTTACTCTATTTTGAATATGAAAACTATAGAAAATCAGCTTTTTCAAAAATCCACAGTGTCTCTGAAAGTTTCAGCTTCCTTTTATGTTTAGAGTATCCCTAGCTCCAAAGAATACCTGGAGAAATCTGGGTGAAAAGCAAGGGAAGTGTCGGATGATACGCCCCCAACCACACATTGCACTCCCATCCCAAGGCAGAAAATCAGGAGATTGGCACTTATGCATGGTCTGCATGCAAGAAAGTTTGTTTTTTGAGTAGTCATGGATTGAAAATTTACAAAAACCCAAACAAACTATAACTATATTCATTCCTGTTCTTTTCATGCATCTGCGTGATCAGTTCAAATGTTATCAAAATTATTTCTTTCTATATACTATGCAAATACAGATTATAGTCATGAGATGAAGGATATCAGAGAGTTGTTTTAGGGGAAGGAGTTGCAAACCAAAAACGGAAACATTTTGGGGGCCGCGAGTTCTGATTTTTAGCAATCTATTTGGATTTGGTCTAGATTGAATATATTTACTCTTAGTCCCCTCTTATCTACGGTTACCCCTTAGTCAGTAACATTAATAAATTTGATAATAATTAGATCTCCTGAAACCGTTTGACCTTATTCAATTAGGAACACTTTTAATTTAAGCTTAAATAAGACGGTGGCCCTCCCCCAGAGAATTTTTTGGTACTCGGTAAAATTTTCGCCGAAGACGAAAATATCGGCTGAAATTCTGCACAATTCCTGATTCTGCTGAAAATTTGGCTTAGATGAGGTAGCGATTCGGTAAACCCTACGAAGTTCACCCCCCCCCAAAAAAAATGAAAATAGGCTCGGGTCACCCTTGATCATAGGTATACTATACTTTAAGTCTCTGAAGTTCATATTCTGATTTGTTCATCGTTTGTTGGTCAGCATCGGCTCTGACCTCACACAATTTATTTCATTTGAAAATTTGTGAGAGAAATGCGAAAACAGAAAACAGATATTTTTGGAGAATTTACGCTGCTGAGCAAAGTGGTTATTACCTACGGCAATTTAAGACACCTAGTCGAGGGAGTGGTATTTATCATATAATTTTATTTTTGGGGTGAGACTAACAAAAACAAAAGGATGCCATTGGTTTACTTTGGTTTTTGAAATTTGCAGCTGTAAGCTGCCCCGGGCGCCCTGTCAAATGAGAGTGCGGCGGTCAGGATTTTTAAAGGCAATCGCAATAGGCACTTCCTATTCATACATTTTTTCGAAGGGTGAGGTTAAAGTTTTCCTTTGTACAAAGAACCTAGGGACTGGTCATGAGGAAAGTTTTCTTAGGCGTTCAATTTAGATGCAGTAAAAACACTAATATTAAAAGTTTCATTTGCTACTTTTTCTCTGAGTGAGAAAAGAGGATAGAATGTATCTTGACAACTAAAATGTAATGGGAGAAAACGGAATTGACCACCCGACTGATGCTTGTAGCCTGAGTTTGCGGGTTGTAAACCAAATTTCTAAAATAAAAAAAATGTTACATAAAGCCTTCTGAATTGCTATTGCTTCAGAAAAACCCATTAAATAATTGATTAACTCACGGTTAAGAAGGAAGAGCAAACAGGGATAAAGGCCTTGGACAGCTTATGAAAATCTTTGCATTTGTATTCTTTGCAAAAAAAAAACAATGCCCGAAAAATTTGCATTGCTTTCATTCCAGAATTAGGTTTCCGTATAAAATCTTTTTTTTATCATTTATCTTTGTTTTAAAACAGTTTCACAACTGCCAGTACGATCTTGACGCAACTTTAAACGCAACTACTGCACGATCTTGACGCAACTTTAAACGCAACTACTGCAAAAAACAAATTGCTAAGAAACGCTTGCATGTGTGATATCAATCCTAAAGACGTTAGATAATTGGTTTTCTCCCTAGATTTAATCAACCTAATTTATCATTGAAAATTATAAATCAATAATTTTGATTTAATTAAGTTGATGATGAATATAAAAGAACTATAGCGTCATCACAAAAACATAAAAATAAATACTAAATTAAATAAAGTATAAGAATTATTAAATATTTTGCAGATTTAATATTAAATTCAAAAACACTTGTAAAATAGTCTCTCCATTTATAAGCTAGACGCACCCAATTTATCATGTTTTCAGTAAAGCTTAAGTGACGCTCTAGCCTTTTTCGTAGGGAGAGGTGAGAAAACCAAACTTTTTTTTGTCACCTTTTTTTTATTTTTTAAGTTTGGTATTACTGCTCATTCTAACAGTTTTAGGTTTCGTTTTTCTTTTACATTAATTTCTGCCAATTTTAAGTTTGATATCTTCAAACTTAGACAATTTGTGATCTTTATTTGAGTTTGAATTTGAGTTAGTTGTACTTTGGATCACAGATTTGATTTCTAAGATCCAGGGATGGCTTACATCAGCCCCACCATATCTTTTTTAGCTTGGATTTTTCCTCAAAAAGGAGCTTTTACGGACGTAAAAACCAAACTGAAAAAAAGTCTGCTACAAAGACACAAGTAGCAATCTTCTTTAAGGCTGAGAACTATTTTAAAGGCAACGAGATATTTTTTTTACCAATGTTTTGCACTTTTTACAAGTAAGTGCAAAAATCAAAGGGTAAAAAACAAACCATAAAATCTATTAACAATAAGACGGGCAGTGAAAACAGCAAAAACCCTGCGGAGAAGCAGCAAAACTGGAAAATTTACAGTTGCAATTACCAAAGGCTAAATGCAGTTTCTTAAATGTCAAAGCTGCTCTTGCCTACCTTTTACTAAACCTTTACTACAAAGCTTTTCTAAAGCCTTTACTAAAGCTTTTCATATATCATGAAAAGAGAAATCACCAATGCAACAGCACAAACACATATATATATATTTGGATTGATCCTTAGGGGTCACGAAGTCAATGTTTAGGAACTCATTTCAGTCTTTGAGCTTTGAAGATTCTGTGTGTTAGATAGGTCCTGTGTGTAATTTAGTTTCGCGCTGTTTACTGTTATTCATTAAATAAATAAATAAAAAGGTTTTTTAACTGAAAGTAAGGATCGATATTAAAACGAAAAAAAATTATTCCGCATATGAAATAGGCTGTCAACTCTTCAAAGCCTCGCTCTTTACGCTAAAGTTTGACTCTTTTTTAAAACTCTACTTCTTATAGTAATAAAAAACTTTAGCGTAAGGAGTAGGGCGTTGAGGAGGAGACCTTCCCTTTCTTATACAGAAAATATATGTTCGTTTTCAGTTTTAATATCGCTCCTTACTTTCAGTTTAAAAAAACTAGTTTTTTGTTTAATTTATGAGCTTTTTCCCCCCTTTGTCTCCCTGTACATGACAAATTATAAGGAAATTTGTATATTAATTATTCCTTATATTAAGTGACCCCCCCCTTCTGCATGCCATGCTCTTTACTGCTAAACTTTTTAGCGCTTTAAAAATAAGCTTCCTATTGTAATTAAACGGCTCCTGTTTTTTAGTAGCCTTTCTTTAAAAAGAAATGGGACAAACAGTCAAACTTTAGCGTAAAGAGCAAGTATTGAAGAGGGAAAAAACCTTCATATTCGGAATAATTTCTGTTCATTTTGGGTTTTAATGTTGCTTCTTACTGTCAGTTAAGAAAAACTTGTTTTTTTTTTAATTTTCGGTTCTTTTTTAAATAATACAGGTAAATCTAGCTTAGCCTCCGTGAAATATATCCCCTCCCTCAAGGGAAACTTCTTGGAGAAAATTTCATCCCTTTCTGTCAAGTTCCCTCTAGACAGTTCCATCTTCCCTAAAAGTTCCCCATAAAATTTCTTGTGGACGATTCAGCCTGAAAAATTATACTTACCATACTTTCATTTGAAAGAGACTTTTAATCTTTAATCATTTTCTGGATCATTCCGGAGATGCCCCTTTCCGTAGATTTTTTTTTTGGAAATCAAAATACGCGGAAAATAGCTCCCGGATAATTTCCTGGAACATTTCCACATGTAGAATTGAGTTGGCAAAGATAATGTAAGAAAATTAACAAGGATTACGGATAATTCGCACAGAAGTTCCGTCAAATCCCCCCAGAATAAAATTAACCCTGGACAATTCCCTCCCCCGGGAAATTTTTCTTCCCAAGGAGGACTTTCCCAAGGGAAATCCACCCAAAGCACAAAATCATCTCGATCTTCCAGGAACTTTATTTCAATACGATCACCCCTGTGAAGAAAAAACAACAACAAAATCAAACAGTTCGTGGTAACGAACTGTAATAAGCAGCGACCCGGCTCAATAGTAAACGAATCTCTAAAAAACGGAATTTTTATACTAAAAGATACATTAAAAGGATCGGATTTTTACGCTGATTCTAGATATTTAAGTTTCGTCAAATTTAGTCTTACTCATCAGAAGTTACGAGCCTGAGAAAAATTTTTATTTATTTTTTTTTTGTTTTTTTTATTTCCCAGCTGTCATTGTATCGAGCAAATGGTGCTAAAATGGTCCTCGCAAGAGGGCTCATTCTAACAGAAATGAAAAGTTCTAGTGTCCTTTTTAAGTGGTCCTCACAAGAGGGCTCATTCTAACGGAAATGAATTCTAGTGCCCTTTTTAAGTGACCAAAAATTGGAGGGCACCTAGGCCCCCTCCCAAGCTCATTTTTTTCCCAAAGTTAACGGATCAAAATTTTGAGATAGCCATTTTGTTCAGCATAGTCGAAAAACATGATAACTATGTCTTTAGGGACGACTTACTTCACCACAGTCCCTGGGGGAGGGGCTGTAAGTCACAAGCTTTGGCCAGTGTTTACATACAGTAATGGTTATTGGGAAGTGTACCGACGTTTTCAAGGGGATTTTATGGTTGGGGAGGGGCTAAAGTTTTGTTTACTGTTTAATAAAGTAGAATTGAGAGAAAGAGTCAAACTTTAGCGTAAAGAGCGGGGTGTTGAGGAGGGAACAGCCCCTTTCAAGCACGGAGTAATTTCTGTTCGTTTTTAGTTTTAATGTCGCCCCTTACTCTCAGTTAGAAAAAAACTAGTTTTTTTTTAATAACAAATAAACACTCATCCGCGATCTGTCTTTTCGCAGAAATAGCGAAAATCTACATTTTTGTATATTGGAGCTTGAAACTTCCACAGTAGGGTTCTCGGGTACACTAAATCTGATTGTAATTTTCTTAATTTTAGGGGATGTTATTCCCCTATGTCAAAAATCAGGCAAATTTTCGCAGACTTGTAAGTTTTAATGGATAACACTAAACTTGATGAATCTTAAATATTTGGAATCAAACAGTTCGTGGTATCGAAACTCTAAAAAATTGAATTTTGATACCAATTGATACATCAAAATCATCAGATGTTTATGCTGATTTTAAATATATAAGTTTCATCAAGATTAATCTTGATCATCAAAAGGTATAGGCCTGAAAAAATTTGCCTTATTTTTGGAAAAAGGAGGAAACACCCCTGAAATCTTCATCATCAGAATCTTCATAAAATCACATAGCATCTTCATGCAAATCACATCATCAGATTCAGCGTATCAGAGAACTCTAGTATAGAGGTTTCAAGCTCCTATATGCAAAAATGTGGGATTTTGCCAGAAGAAATATCACAGATGCGTGTTTTTTCCCAGGGGTGATCGTATCAACCCAGTGGTCCTACAATGTCTCGAGAGGGCTCATTCGAACGGAAATCAAAAGTTCTAGTGTAAAGAGCGGGGTGCTGAGGAGGGGACAGCTCGATTTTTACGCTTAAGTTTTTTTTTTATTGCTTTCACAAGAGTTATTTATTCTAATTAAACCCGTTGTGATTCAGGGATTATTCTTAAAGGATTGGAACAAAATTTGAACTTTAGTTTAAAGAGCGAGGTATTGACTAGGAGGCAAACCTCCTTATATACATAATAAAAAGATACGAATATAGAAGCTCGTTATTTCGTAAGTTACGTATATTTATTATTAATTAAAGCATTCGAAAATAAAATTAAAAGTTCTAGTTCACTTTTTAAGTAACCAAAAAATTAGGGGGTAACTAGGCCCTCTCTCCGTCCCTTTTTCGCAAAATCGTACGATAAAAATTTTGAGAAAGCCATTCAGCCAAAAAAAGCAAAATTAATATAAAAATTTCGTTTTAACTATTCATGTACTGTGAACCAAAATCAAAACCTGCATTAATTCAAAAACGTTCAGAAATTAAATAAAAAAGAAGTTTTTTAACTGAGAGTAGGGAGCGACATTAAAACTTAAAACGAGCAGAAATTATGACCTATATGAAAGGGACTGTCTCCTCCTCAACGCCCCGCTCTTTACGCAAAATTTTGACTCTCTCTCACAACTCTACTTTTTAGAACAATAAAAGCTTTAGCGTAAAGAGCGGGGCGTTGAGGAGGAGACAGTTTCTTTCATATAAGTAATAATTTCTGCTCGTTTTAAGTTTTAATGTCGCTCCTTACTTTCATTTAAAAAAAAAGGTTTTTTTTTATTTAATCGACATAATAAGTTGATTCTTTTGATGTATCTGTTGATAGGGAAGTTTCATTTTTTAAAGTTTCGGTTACTATTGAGCCGAGTCACTCCTTACTTACGGTTCGTTACCACGAGCTGTTTGATAACAGCATAATTTTTTCTTATTTATAATTAATTTATATTTGTTTTATGTTTATTAGCAACTATTTTACTTGAACTTTGGAAGCGCAGACAAGCAAAAATCAGGTGGGAATGGGACCTACTTTATCCCCAACAGCTGGAAGATGAAGAAGTGAGACCTGAATATGAAAAATCAGCAAATGGTACTCGAATCAGTCCGATAACAGGCGAAGAAGAACCTTATGTAAAACCATCAAGCAAAAATCTTCGGTACTTTCTCTCCATAACCGGAGTACTGCTAATTGTAAGTAGGCTCTGTAAGTATGTGTGTGCCACGCAAATCTTCAACATCTCCTGGGGAAGAAGCTTACCCTTTTAAAGAATGGGGCACACGGCCCAGAATCTTAAGATGAATCTGAGGGTTCATTATTGAGGAAAGGGGATCAAGGAATGCTAGAAAGTTATTTTTAGATAGCGATTTAAATTTTTAGGAGGTTTTGGGCCGTTCCCAAAGAAAATTTCCCTTTCTTCATCTACCTATCTGGAAGTACGTTTGATTTAAAATCTAAGTATTTTCACAACTTTAATTTAGATAAGTTATTTGTCTATGACAAGCCCCGAAGGACCGAATTTGCATTTCGGAGTCATAAAGTCAAAAAAGATAAAAAATAAAATCATAAAAGTATCAGAACAACTAAAAAAACTGGCTAAACAGTGTCAAAAACATCAAAATCAGAAAGGCAAAGCCAATCATTAGCCAAAAAACATTCAAGTGGCAAAACGTCGAAGTTAAAAAGGTAATAACTAAAACAAAACTAAAAAGAGTGAGATAAAATTAACGTTAAAAAGGTTTGACGAAAATAGTGACAAAGACCACACTGCCTTTCCATAACAAACAAATACAAAGTAGAAACAATAGGGAAAATCTTTTCAAGAGAGTGGAAATCAATTCGGTGAATATTTCGCTCCTATGTCCAAGGGCCGTCTTCAGCACAGTACGAGAACGAGAGAGAAAATATGTATATATAAATAAACTTACATGAAATTGTGAGAATCAAAACTATTAATGTTATTTAAAAACTCTTTTAAAAAACAGCCCTAGCATCCTTACTTCAACGAAGTTCAACCTGGACTGACAAAAAGAATGAAGTGAGAATATAAATTCATTCAAACTAAAGAGAACAAAGTGATTAAATGCAATTTCTCAGAGCCAACCTTGCATTTTTTGCAGCCTGTCTCAAAGGCCTTTTCGTAGCTGGTTCAATACTATTATAAATTGGTTTAGTAAAATATTTTGTTAGATCATTTTTAATTAAATTTGAGTATAAAGAATTTAGTGAGTATTCCCCTAAGTCCCTGTTTAAAGAAATATTATTATATATTTTGACTAATTTCGATTGATTCTCTAACCACCTGTTTTATCCCCAAATCATTACTGATAAGTGAAGATTTTTCAAAAAGTATCGTGTGGGACGGATTATTAAATATATGTCAGCCTAAAGCAGACCCCAGTTACTCGCCAAAGAGGGGTCTATCAAATACCCTTTGATTGTGGAAATTACTATGTCGGCAGGACCCATCAGAATCTAGAAAAGCGGTTACAACAGCATAAAAAAGACATAGGCAAGGCATTAATTTCAAATAGTTCCAACAACTCCTTTGATTCTGCTTTAGGCAAGTTCAAACTTTTTTAGCTCTACTTACAAAGTCCTACATAAGAATGTCTGTTTCGCCGTCTTCCAACAGCTTGTTGGAACGCACCAACAGCAACGCACCAACAAAGGGCAATATTGTTTAGACTACCTTGATTCATCGTCGAACTATGTTTGTACCTTCAAAATATATTTCTTCTAAACATTTTCTAAATATCCTGTTTTGAACTGGATAGCTGAGGTATAAAATTCATATTTTAATCTTTTTTGAAGAATTGATACTTTACCACAAAACTTCTGATATATTATTTAAACCATTTACTATTCTTAACCATGTCACTCTTCTGTTTTGCACTTTATTTCTACATCTCCTTACATTTTTGCTGAAATTTAAATACTATTTTTCTATTTCAACCATGCGTATTTTGTTCCAATCGACTATCTAGAAATATTTATTTGCTGTCTTTGAGTCTGTGATATTTAGGGATGCAAAAGGATTTAAAATCGAGGTTAGTGTGTTCAAATTAATTTTGTAATTCCAGCAGCATATCTCATAATTTTTGATTAAACATTAAATCGATTAAAACCATGGAATGTCCATATTATAAGACCAGCAAAAATACATGTAAAATGCATTGTTATTTACGAAGAACACGCGAACGCGTAGACTCAAAAGTATAAAAGAATTTAAAAAAGCTGAAATTGTTGCTACGATAGAAAAGAAAAAATCACAGAACCCATCTAACGTTAGGTGACATTGTTTGAGCACAAGTTGCCTTATAGTTGTCTTTTCGGGTACTTTAAAGTGCACAGGGTCCGTTGGTAATCCAGAATAGCCTGTTAAGATTTCCACAAGATTTGTGTGGATTGAAATCGATTTGAAACAATTCTTGAAAATTAAGAATGCTCATATCTATCACCAACAGAAATTCGAGGTTTAATCCTTTGATACTGCAGATTAATTATATCATTTACCTAATTTTTTTGTGAAGCTTCTACTTTTTAATGAATTTGCCAGACACTAGATCTCTTCACTTTTTTAATATCTCTAATCACTCTTTTTAATCACTTTTTCATTTTTTGGGGAAATAATCACCTATTTATATTTTTTTTTAATCCCCATGTTGTGACAAAAAATTACTTTTTTTTAATCTTTTTTAAACCCCATGTTAAATCGTCGAATATCCAAATCTTTTAAAACTCCCGTTTGACATGGCGCCCTTGACGTAGCTTCTCTGTGGCGTAGAAGCCCCACTCTCTTTGATATTCTTCCTTTGGTTTTATTTAAGAATTAACGACGCTTCTTGACTACTAAGGTCCCTGCGTC
Source organism: Artemia franciscana (assembly GCF_032884065.1). NCBI lineage: Eukaryota > Metazoa > Arthropoda > Branchiopoda > Anostraca > Artemiidae > Artemia > Artemia franciscana. The sequence goes on from NC_088865.1 coordinate 49,540,918, forward strand.
GCCCCTGCAGTGCATTCCTGCAGCGTGATTCGATCTCTGGGTCCCGTATTACCAAGCTAAGGTCAAATCCACTGCGGCACCACAGGACGTTCTTCCTTTGATGTAAATACTACTAAATGCATTTAAATATTTATTAATGATTTATTTCTGTTCTTTCTTTCTAGGGAGCTGCATTAGTTATGGCAATGCTAGGAGTCATCATATACAGGATAACCATCGTTATCGTTTTTTTCAAGACCGAGGAGGGTTTTGTTAAGCAATACGCCAAATTACTTACTTCAATTACTGCCTCACTTATTAGCTTAGTTGTTATTCAATTATTGAATTGGGTACGTATAAACATTTACAAAAGAATTACTTAGATTGATGTCACTATGCTAATTACTTGGAAATGATTTATTAACAAATCATCATAACGTATCAAAAAATTTCCCCAATAGAGAGTATATAAATCTTAAGGATAAACTCCTGAAGATACCAATAACGCTACTCATAGGCAGCGCAATAGCACTGCTTAAGTGAAGAACGATGTTGGCACAATGTGTCTTTCTTTTCGGTTTGTATATTTGTCTTACACCAGGGCACTTCGTACAGAAGGAGTTGTTGTAGAAACTTAAAAAAGAGCTCTTTCGATTGGAAATTGAACGACTAGTTTTCTTTATAATTGTCGAAAATTTTTGATGGGTAAACAGCTTCTCCCAACGCCCAACATTTCCTCCAACACATCCAATCAAAACTTTGAGATATCAATTTTGTTCAGCCTAGTTGAAGGGTCTGCAAAGGGTCTGGGTCTTTAAGGATGACAAAAAACCCAATGCCCTTAAGGCAAGGTTAGTAAGTTATGCCCTTGGGGCATATTATGCGTATTATGCGTAAATGGGTTTTCGAAAAAGGTTTAACTTAGGAATGATAAGGGAGATGATCAATTGACCAAAAAGGCAATATTTGCGCTACTACTGCTACAACCACCGCTGCTTCTACTGCTACTACAGCTACTACTACCATTACTATCACTAAAACTACTACTTGTATAGCGGGTACTACTAAGTGAGGAAACGTTGATAAGGAACGTTGAACTAAATCAAAGCACATTATGCGCACACAGAATGCTGGTACGGGCGTGTCAGCAATATTTTTAGAACGGATTATCGTATCAAGAGGAAGCTTCAGGGGTAATATGAGTATCAGTTGACCAAAAGACAAAATGTACCCACTACTACTGCTATTAATGCTGCTGCTATTACTGTTACTGCTCCTAATAATAATTCACTGTTACTGCTACTACTGTTCCTACTGCTACCACTACTACTATGATATTAGTGCAATTAAGGCTAGGCGTATGAAGTTGAAAATTTGACTGAATATTGAGGGGGAGTTTGAACTAAATCAGAACTAACTTTTTGCATGAGGATTGTCAAAAGGGCGTACCTCAAGAATGGATTTGGGTATTAAGTTGGAACTTTCAGAGAATACTTAAAGGAGAAGATCAATTGGCGAAAAGTAATATATGCATGTCACTACTAACACTACTACCACTGCTACTTTTACTAGTACTATTACTGCTACTAAACTACTCCAACTACTACTTCAATGGCAACGACTTGTAAGGCTTAGACTTATCAAGATGAAAAGGCGTCAAAATGGGTCAAAAACGCAAATCAACAACATTTTTGGATGATGACAATATTAACATGACTAGGGCTCACAACCTCTACGGCTTCTCAAGGCCGGAACATTGTTTGTGATTTACTGAAATACTACAAATGAATGCATGCTCATATTTATTCTTTAAATCTCAACAATTTTTAATTTGTTAAAGTTATGAAAATGAAAACATTTCAATTTTTTCAGTAAAGTGAAAATTATTTCGTTGCCTTGAGAAGGCATAGGGGTCATGAGCCCTAATTATGATAATTTCTGCTTGTTTTGAATTTGACTGGTTTATCTATTGTAATTTTTGTTCGTTCCGGGTTTCATTTATTTATTGATGCTCATTGGTGGTAATTTTAAACTTGCTAGATTATTTGATCCTATTTTTGCTTATTTTTGGTTCAATAGACTTCTTTAATTTTTCTTAAAAAGCTTATTTTGTGTAAAAAGTCTTTTAATTAATATTAAAAAAGAACCCAAAGCTGCGAAACTTCCATTGTAGAACATGGCCTTGAAGTAAGGTAAGGAAGTAAGACTTTTGTGCTCATGTACGGTATTTGATTGAAACTCTTCCCTTAATAAAAGCAAAAACTAGTTCAGTAACTAGAAGAATGTTACTTTTTAGCTTAGTAAAGAAAAAAAGAAGAGAATCAAGCTTATCCAAAAATTTTAATGTAGTCCATTTTCAACTATTACCTATTCATTCGATTCATGAGCACTTTTTTTTTGTATATAAGCTACTTTAAGGTACTATAAGCTACTTTAAAATGACGTAGAAAAATGAGACGTATAGTTGCAGACAATAAATATTGACTATCAGGATTCTTCATCGATTCTTCGATTCTTTGTTCCAGAGGCATAATGAAACATCATGTGCGAAATACGTCCTTGACGTGTTTTAGTTAGAGTAAACGTCTGTCCGTTCAAAATGGATCTTACAATAATCCCTAAATAATCATGAGTTGAAAGAAGTATAGTATATCTACAGCTTTAAAGTTTGGGCCTGCAATTAGAAGGTAAACAAAGGTAAAGAATACGGTACTGGAGTCCCCACCAGCGATGCTTATTTCCGTTTCTTGGCCCTTCAGCCAGGAATTGCAATGGGAGATTGGGGGCCAACCATCCTGTGTTTTTGTAGACTCGCTCCTGCTTGCCTTCCCCAGATAACTCCGGGTACCTATTTAGAGGTGGGTCGACCCTAGCTGAACTTACAGAGTCACGCCACTGATCGCCGTCCCAAACCAAATAATTTGGTACATTAGGATTTGAACCCTCGACCTCTCAGACAAGGGATCCTAAATTCTGGCCCACAAATATATTGTCCAAAACTTGGGGTTGATCCCGATTTCATCAGTGTGTAAAATGTCCTTAAGGCCGTGATTAAGTGAACTGATGGAACTCGAAAATCCCATGTTAAATTAAAAATTTATATTCAAAAAGTACTCAAGTATTCATTGGCGGATGATGCCACTTTTAATATCAGGCCATAGCTTCTTGAAGATGCTACAAAATGTTTGAAAGGATTTTGCTCTATTTCCTCTAATTGCTTAGAAATCTTAGAAAATGTCTAGGTCTTTTTCACAAGTGTACTCGATAAAGGATATTGTTTTTAGAACAAAATCGGTACTACCATGAGCAGGAGACAATAACCTGTAAGATGATTGGAACCATTTTTCGATTTATTTTCCTGTTTTCTAACAGTCCCCTAGAATATTTTCAGCTACCTGAAATTTTTACAAGTCGGTTGCCAGAAAGAATCTTTTCAGATCGCCGATAATACCCCCCAGAGACCAAAATGACAAGCTGGTATAATCAGCTGCTTGTTAATAGAGTGTGAAATTTTCATAAATTATTTCAATGCAATGAAGAAACCTAGAAATGAGAAATAGTCAGGAACCTTCAGTAAAGTTGTGCACACAAAGCCGAAATCATGGGGAAAATTAAATCAAAGCGAGGTATACATCTTAAAAGTGTTACCACACATAGACAGCGCCTTTGTAAAAAGTATTTGGAGCTTGGTAGATGTAAATATCCAAAATACCTAATAATGCGGGACGGTGAAGAACTAGACAAGTCAAGAGATTTAGGTCAAGCGACAAACCTTGAGGCGGAGCAGAACCCCGTTGCCCTATCGGGTAGTGACTGGTGGTAGAAACTTGGATTGCGACGAATTGAAGGATTGCCGGCTAGAGACTTAATTTTGGAAGCACAGGGCACAGGTGAGGAGGAAACAACCCGTAGAAATCATAGAACCTTAACAAAATTTACACCATCAGATTCAGCGTATCAGAGAATCCTACTGTAGTTTCAAGCTCCTATCTACAATTAAACAAAAAAAAAAGTTTTTTAAAGTGAAAGTAAGGAGTGACATTAAAACTTAAAACGATCAGAAATTACTCCGTGTATGAAAGGGGCTTTTTCTCCTCAACGCCCCGCTCTTTACGCTAAGGTTTTTACTGTTTTAAAATGTAGAGTTAAGAGAAAGAGTCAAACTTTAGCGTAAAGAGCGGGGCGTTGAGGAGAAAAAGCCCCTTTCATATACGGAGTAATTTCTGTTCGTTTTAAGTTTTAATGTCGCTCCTTACTTTCATTTAAAAAAACTCGTTTTTTTGTTTAATTTCTGGACGTCTTTGAATTAATGCATGGTTTGATCTTGGCTCTCTACACATAAATAATCAAAACGAAATTTGCATATTAATTTTTTGGGGCTAAATGGCTTTTTCACAGTTTTAGTCGGAAGATTTTGAGAAAAAAGGAGCGAGGGAGGAGACCTAGTTGCCCTCCTATTTTTTGATTACTTAAAAAGGCAACTATAACTTTTAACTTTTTACGAACGTTTTCATAAATAAAAAATATACGTAACTTACGAATTAAATTACGTAGCGAACTTCAATATTCGTATGTTTTTATTGCGTATATGAGGGGGCTCACCCATCGTCGATACCTCGCTTTTGATATTAAAGCTTAAATTTTGTCCCAATTCCTTAAGGATGACCCCTGAATCACAAAGGCCGTAGAATAAATAGTTGAAATTACTAGAAATGCTTTAGCGTAAAGAGCGAGGTATTACGAGAAGGTAGAACCTCAGATGCGTAATAATTTCTGTTCGTTTTAAGTTTTAATGCTGCTTCTTACTTTCAGTAGAAAAAAAACTTTTCATGGTTATTTTTTCATTGTTTTTTTTAAAACAATGCTAGAAAATACTGCGCCCCCTCCATTGAAAGTCTCTTCCCCCATGAGAAGTTCGTCCAAGGAAAAATCCTCCCCGGTAACCCTCCCCCTCAAATATCCCCCCACCCCCAAACCAAAAAAATCCCCCTGAAAACGTCTGTACACTTCTTAGTAACCATTACTACATGTACACACAGGTCAAAGATTGTAACTTGCAGCCCCTCCCACGGGGACTGCGGGGGAATAAGTCGTCCCCAAAGACATAGTTATTGGGTTTTTCGACTGTGGTGAATAAAATGGCTATCTCAGAATTTTGATCCGGTGAATTTGGGGAAAATGACCGTGGGAGGGGGCCTAGGTGCCCTCCAATTTTTTGGTCACTTAAACAGGGTATTAGAAATTATCATTTCCGTTAGAATGAGCCCTTTCGCGGCATTATGGGACCACTGAGTCGATACGATCACCCCTGGGAAAAAAAAACAAATAAACACGCATCCGTGATTTGTCTTCTGGCAAAAAATGCAAAATTCCACGTTTTTATAGATTGGGGCTTGAAACTTCCACAACAAGGTTCTCTGATACGCTGAATCTGATGTGTGATTTTTGTTAAGATCGTATGACTTTTAGGGGGTGTTTCCCCCTATTTTCTAAAATGAGGCAAATTTTTTCAGGCTCGTAACTTTTGATGGGTAAGACTAATCTTGATGAAACTTATATATTTAAAATCAGCATTAAAATGCCATTCTTTTGATATAACTATTGGTATCAAAATTCCATTTTTTAGAGTTTTGGTTACTATTGAGCCTGGTCGCTCCTTACTACAGCTCGTTACCACGAACTGTTTAAAAATGTGGAATTTTGTGTTTTTTGTCAGAAGGCAGATCACGGATGCGTGTTTATTTGTTTGTTTTTTTTTTTGTTTTTTTTTTCAGGGGTAATCGTATCGACCCAGTGGTCCTAGAATATTGCGAGAGGGTTCATTCTAACGGGAATGAAAAGTTCTAGTGCCCTTTTTAATTGACCAAAAAATCGGAGGGCACCTAGGCCCCCGTCGCACGCTAATTATCTTCCCAAAGTCACCGGATCAAAATTCTGAGATAGCCATTTTATTCAGCGTAGTTGAAAATCCTTACAGCTATGCCTTTTGGGATGACCTACTCCCCCACAGTCCCCGTGGGAGGGGCTACAAGTTACTAGCACTGACCAGTGCTTACATATAGTAATGGTTATTGGGAAGTGTACAGATGTTTTCTGGGGCGTTTTCATTTGGTTGGGGGGCAAGGGTTGAGAAGAGGGGGATATGTCGGGGGAACTTTTCATGGATGAATTTGTCATGGGGGAAGAAAATTTCCATGAAGGGAGCGCAGGATTTTCTAGCATTATTTAAAAAAACAATGAAAAAATAAATATGACAAAGTTTTTCAACTGAAAGGAACAGAATATTCCTGTTATTATTTTCCTGTAAATATTAATTCCTATAAATATTCCAGGATAATTTCTGTTAAAAGGAACAGAAATTATTACGCATATGAGGGGCTCTCTTCCTCCTAATACCTCGCTCTTTACGCAAAAGTATTTTTAGAAATTTCAACTATTTATTCTACGGCTTTTGTTATTCAGGGGTCATTCTTAAGAAACTGGGACAAAATTAAAGCTTTAGCGTGAAGACTGAGGTACTGACGAGGGGATGAACCCCCTCATATATGTAATAAAAATATGAGAATACAGAAGTTTCTTTACGTAAGCTAATTTTTAAGTTGCGTATATCTTTAACTAATAAAATTTATTTTTACTAATAATTTTACTAATAAAAACATTCAGAAAAAAAATAAAAGTTCTAGTTGCCTTTTTAAGTAACCAAAAAATCGGAGGGCAACTAGACCTCCATCTGCACTTCTTCTTTTTCCTCAAGGTCATTCGATCAAAATTATGAGAAAACCATTTAGCCCAAAAAAAAATAAATACGCAAATTTCGTTTTAATTATTCATCTGCGGAGAGCATAAATCAAAACATGCATTGATTCAAAAACGTTCAGAAGTTAAATTAAATAAAAACAAGTGTTTTTTAACTTAAAGTAAGGACTGACATTAAAACATAAAACGAACAGAAATTACTTCAAAATGAAAGGGGCTGCTTCCTCATCAGCGCCCCGCTCTTCACGCTAAAGTCCGACTCTTTCTCTTAACTCTATTTTTACAACAGTAAAAAACTTTAGCGTGAAGAGCGGGGCGTTCACGAGGAAGCAGTCCCTTTCATATACGAAGTAATTTCTGTTCGTTTTAAGTTTTAATGTCACTCCTTACTTTCAGTTATTTTTTTTCAATTCAATTCGTAAGAAAACTTTGGTTTTCTGAGAATCCTCGAAGAAAGCTTTCAACTAAGTTTGGTGTTTAGTTTCGAATTAATCAACTGAGGTATTTTAATTAGCCTATTCCTAGGAAAAAACAATAAATTTTCAAATGCACTCTGTGCATGCCGTCCCAGTTTTATATACATGGGCATTTTGTATTTGAGAATGATAGTGCTCTTTTGCTCATTTTCTAATCTCCCTTGGTCGGTAACCAAGCTTTGCAAGACCCAGCCAAATATATTACTATCTCACCAAAGGAAGCTGTCTATCAAAACCTCTCACAAGACTTGATAATTGGTACTATTTGAAGTTTTGACATTCGACGGTCTCTAGAGAATTAAAAGACAGAAGACTAACCTAACTTCAATTTTGAAGCTCGATGTTTTCAAGTTCACTTAATCACAGCCTTTGAAAGTCATATACCATCTTCGAAAACTACTTACCAAGTTTTGATTTGAGGTACTCATTTAATCACTAATACACCATCCTAAGAAATTCATAAATAGTTATGAGTGAAAAGAGGTGCAATACGTTTACACTTATGAAGCGTGGGAGGAGGGAACCTGGGTCCCAGAACCCTACAAAGTTTTCGTACAATCAGCAGGATTTCAAAAAGGTACAACATATACTTTACTATTAAATCTACCTACGAAGCCTCTGTTTTAAGTGTATTCGTATAATGCGGGTATTTTGCCCCTGGAGCTGCGCTGTCATAGGAAGGATATTTTTGGCTTCTAATCAAAAATATTTTCATGAAAATTTTATCCAATATATTTTCTTGGATGCATGTGTATGAAGCAGGGAAGTAATTTTGTTAAAATCCTTGTGGGGGGACAAAGTATGAGCCGATTTTCCCAAATTAAGAGAAAATTATTAAGTGAAAAACGACCATTAAATGAAAATGATCAAGTGAAAAATTAGTACCATAAAGGCAAATGCATGCTAAAGAAAACTGACTTGTATCTGTGGATGCTTGAATTATGTAGGTCTATCTTAGTTTTCATAAGACTTATGAAGACACTGAATTTCAGCGGGGGTGGCAAACTGGAGTCAGGGGTAGTTGTTCCCCGAAACTATACAAATCAAGATACTGGTATAAAGATTGTTGAATTAGCGATTGTTTGTCCTCTGATTGATGTGTCCCCCTAAATAGGACACCAAAACTCAGGATAAAAGCCAAACGCACCCATCTCCAAGTTTCCATGTCTTCCTGTTGTTGGAAATGAGGAATGGGGGGAAAATATATGGAAGAACCCCTACGCATTACTAAGCCAACGCTACTATGTTCACTACAATCAGAATGATTGCTTTACAAGTACTGGTACCCGTTTATGAGGTTCAAACATGTAATAGACTGTCTTACGTAGTTTTCATCGTGTGTTCTGTTGTAAACTATGTTGTAACTCCGCATTGCCCTTGGTTTGAGTCTAACGCGTAACACTAGTTTGAAAATAGTTACCATCAGGTAAGTCAACATCACGTTCTGTAGCCTCCAATAACCCTCTTCTTGTCTTATGTATAATGATCTACTCCTCTCTATCTTTGACCCATCCTTCTCCTTCCAGATGTTTACTTAGCCCCACACAGGCTTCCTTTGGGGGGGGGGGGATATGTCTGAGTGACTTTTTTCCTTTTGATTCCTAGTTCCTTTAAATTGCCCTACTTGCTGTCATCTTTATTATGTTGTAGGTTGTGTTATTGTTTTTATTGCTATTTGTCGTTTTGTAGATTTTTCTTTATTCATAGGAAAAGGGTCTTTTGTCCTTTAAACAAATCAAATTAATGACAAGCCCGAATTTTATAAGCTTTTACGGGTATATAAAAACCACCCTTTACAAAACTTTACTTACTACTTACTACCAGCCATCCTTGCCACGAAAAAATTGTACAATATATTATATCTACTATATCTTTTACAGCTGAAAGCTTTTTTTCTTCTTTTTTTGCTAAGGGTCTCTTAAGGACATAAACTTCATTTTTATTTCAGATTGGGAAAATGCTTGCGAAGTATCTTACTGATCTAGAAGCTCATCGAACCCAAGCTGAGTATGACGAAAAATACACAATCAAAATTTGGTTTTTTGAATTTATTAACGACTATAGTCTCCTTATTTACATCGCTTTATTCAAGGTAAATGTGAATCAGACACTTAGCTTTTGCCTTCTTTTTTTTGCCCCCCCCCCTTTTTTTACATTTTATGTTGGAAATTCTAATATTTTTGTCATATTGTTGCATCATGTGCATGATGCACAAAGTTGCATGATGCACATGTTGCATCATGCACAAAGAAATATCTTGGGGAGCGCAATTTTTGAAACAGAAAGGAAACATGAATTATGAATAACAGAAATGATATATAAAAAAGAGAAATATGTTGCTCTACCCCCCCCCCTCTTCTGAGATATATGCCTGCTCATAATTAAAGTCAAGTGATCTTTTTAACTTGTTATCAAATTATGATTATGACTTTGGCATGGAATCAAAATTGTTCAATGTTACATATTAGGAGTTTGCATCAGAAGTAGACCGAAAGTAAAAATAAACTTGAAATTATAAACATTTTCAGTTTTTGTTTAACTTGATTTGGTTTAAATTCCTGGAAACATCTGAAGGAAAAAATGGTAAAACTTTTGCATTTGGTGCTTTTCCAGTGCTTTTATTTTATTCCTTTCGCTATTCTTTTTTTATGGCAATAAAATCCCCACATCCTTTTATTTCTTTAAAATTTTATTTGGGTTGTAAACTTGACAATAATTTAATTTTCCGAGGAGAATAAAATTGTACCGTCCCCAGAACATCATTTCTATCAAATATAACCTTAGAATTGCACTCTGGAGCAAGCCATAGCACATTTCAGATTGTTTTTCTTTTTTTAAGCGAACAGTCTACTGTTTAAATTCATAAAACTAACCGATTAATTTTAAGATCAATTTCGCACTGACAATAACAAACAATTACAAATAATTTGACTCCATAAAAAATTCATTGTTTATCACTTGCCAAAATATTTATACCTATTCCAAAAAGCTGCCCTATTGCCAAAAATTACACCAATTCAAAAAAAAATATGCAAGGCCTGGATGAATTTTTCAAGAACCATAAAAACAAAATCATAAGCTCAATACTATCATTGCTGTTTACTGCCATTTTGTAACACCAAGCTATGATTTGCCCGATGAAAGACCAAGTTGTCATTGACTGCAAATACTGAGAGAGCCAATCAACTAAAAAGTACCAAAAACTATATATTCTGCTTCCTACTTGCAGAGGAAATAGTGCCGCACTGTGACACGTACGTTCCTGAAAAGTCACGTAATCCGTACAAGATAAACAACTAATATGGCCATTTATATTAATGCTTGATTCAGCTGCGTTGATTAACTTGATTTCTTATGACATATATTAGGCGGTTATCAGAAAGAGGGACAGTGGATCAGTTTATAGGCAGGGAAAGGATGCCAGACTCCAAAAAGAGCCTAGTTCTTTACCCTAATTGTCTAACTCTTCTTGAGCCATCAGATAGAAAAGGGGAGGGGAGGGAGTGCATTAATTTCTGACCTGCCTTCATTTAGACTAAGCTTAAATAAGGGCTCTGCAGGGTGATACCTCTCTTCGTATACCTCTTTTCGTATTGCAGGAAAACCTTACTGACTTTTACTCTAAAGCTTCGTTTATAAATTGAAAGCTTCTAAAGCTTCATTTATAGATTGATATCTAATACCTCATAATTCCTGGGAATATACTTGATTTACGCCTTTATTATTGGTGCAGGTGGGTAATAGTGCCCCTCCCATTGATACAATCTTTTTCTATGTCGCAAAAAATATTATATTCACGTGCCTACCGGCACAGAGGTGAAACGAATTCATTTAACAAAGCTAATGATCATTGTAAATTTGAATAAACATATATTTTTGTTCAAAATTTAAATCACAATCCAGTGTTTTAAGTCTTAAGCATGTAAACTGAAAAGCGAAACGCTATCATTCAATTTATCATTTTGGATAAATAAAACTTAACAGCAAGAAATTATTGGTTTATGGGACCGGTAGGCCACATAATATCTTGGTTAGGCATGGGCATGATTTAAAAGTGAAACAAAAGTTTTTCAATTGAAAGTAAAGAGCTACATTAAAACTTGAAATGAACCCAAATTATTCTCTATTTGAGGAGGGTTGAACAAGAGCCCTGAGAAAGGCCTCTTTCTCAACCTTTGACTCTTTACGTTTATGTTTGACTTTTGGCCCAATTTTATTGCTTAACTCTTTACTGCTGAAGCATAAGTGTCGTTGGAAAGGAACAACAACATTTCAGAAAGTACTAAGAAACTTTACCTTAACGAGTTCACAAAATGGGGTATCCCGCCTCATATGCGGAATGATTTCTGGTCATTTTAAGCTTTGATGCTGCTTGTTACTTTCAGTTAACTTTTTTGTTTATTTAATCCTAAAACTAAAGCGAGTATTATTTCAAGTAAACATTACACTAAGTTGTATGAAATAGGAATGCAAAATTAAAAGGTCTTAATTTTGATTCTTCTGCTGATTTTATACTTACCCTGATGATAATGCTTCTATAAATATGATTTCTGTGAAACGCTAACCGCTACTTAATAAAATCAAATAAAAAAACTAGTTTTTTAAATGAAAGTAAGGAGCGACATTAAAACTTAAAACGAACAGAAATTACTCCGTATATGAAAGGGGCTTTTCCTTCTCAACGACCCGCTCTTTACGCTTAAAGTTTGACTCTTTCTCTTAACTCTACATTTTAAAACAGTAAAAAACTTTAGCGTAAAGAGCGGGGCGTTGAGAAGGAAAAGCCCCTTTCATATACGGAGTAATTTCTGTTCGTTTTAAGTTTTAATGTCGCTCCTTACTTTCATTTAAAAAATTTGTTTTTTTTTTATTTAATTTCTGAACGTTTTTGAATCAATGCATGTTTTGATTTTGGCTCTCCGCAGAGGAATAATTAAAACGAAATTTGTATATTTTTTTTTTTTTTTTTTTTTTTTTTTTTGGCTAAATGGCTTTCTCATAATTTTGATCGAATGGTTTAGAGAAAAAAAGAGTGGGGGAGGAAGCCTAGCTGCCCTCCGATTTTCGGTTAATTAAAAAGGCAACTAGAATTTTTAATTTTTTACGAATCTTTTTATAAGTAAAAGATATACGTAACTTATAAATTAGCTTACGTAAAGAACTTTTGTTTTCTTATGTTTTTATTACATATATGAGGGGGTTCGCCCCCTCGTCAGTACCTCGCTCTTTACACTAAAGCTTAAATTTTGTCCCAATTCATTAAGAATGACCCCTGAATCACAAAAGCCGTAGAATAAATAGTTGAAATTACTAAAAATACTTTGGCGTAAAGAGCGAGGTATTAGGAGGAGGTGAGCCCCTCATATGGGTAATAATTTCTCTTCGTTTTAAGTTTTAATGCTGCTGCTTACTTCCAGCTGAAAAAAACTTTTCCATTTTTTTTTTTTTTTAAGTAATGCTAGTAAATCCTGCGCTCCCTTCATGGAAATTTTCTTCCCCCATGACAAATTCCTCGATGGAAAGTTCCCCCAGCATATTCCCTCTTCTCAACCCCTGCCTCCAGCCAAAAAATCCTCCTGAAAACGCCTGTACACTTCCCAATAACCATTACTATATGTAAGCACCGATCAAAGTTTTGAACTTGTAACCCCTCCCACGGGGACTGTGGGGGAGTAATTCGTCCCCAAAGACATAGTTATAAGGGTTTTCGACTACGCTGAATAAAATGGCTATCTCAGAATTTTGATCCGTTGACTTTGGGAAAATAATTAGCATGGGAGGGGGCCCTCCAATTTTTTTGGTCACTTAAAAAGGGCACTTGAACTTTTCATTTCCGTTGGAATGAGCCCTCTCGCAACATTCTAGGACAACTGGGTCGATACGATCACCCCTGGGAAAAAAAAACAAAAACAAATAAACACGCATCCGTGATCTGCCTTCTGGCAAAAAATATAAAATTCCACATTTTTGTAGATAGGAGCTTTAAACTTCTACTTTAGGGTTCTCTGATACGCTGAATCTGATGGTGGGATTATAGTTAAGATTTTATGACTTTTAGGGGGTGTTCCCCCCTATTTTCTAAAATAATGCAAATTTTCTCAGGCTCGTAACTTTTGATGGGTAAGACTAAACTTGATGAAACTTATATATTTAAAATCAGCATTAACATGCAATTCTTTTGATGTAGCTATTGGTACCAAAATTCCATTTTTTAGACTTTTGGTTACTATTGAGCCGGGTCGCTCCTTACTACAGTTCGTTACCACGAACTGTTTGATAGTACTAACACGGATTTAATTTTTTTAGGGACGATTTTACACTTATCCTGGTGATCCTGCTACCAAAGCGGACATAGTTTCAAGATTAAGAACAGATCAATGTGATCCCGCTGGTTGTCTTTCTGAAATATTCATTCAATTGGCGATAATAATGGTTGGAAAACAACTATTAAATAATTTCCTTGAAATTCTTTTGCCGTAAGCTTAACCGACTCTAATTATTTTGGCTGTAGATTGATTTCTGGATTTATAGACTTATAAACTTATAGGCTGTAGGCGAGATGTATAGGCTAGAAATAGACTTACGGAAAGATCTATATACGGCTTTCCTATTTATTGCAAAGAAAACCGTTTCTAATTATTTTGGCTGTAGATTGGTGGCTGGATTTATAGACTTAAAATTATAGGTTATAAGCCGGATTTATAGGCTAGATATGGAGTTACGGAAAGATTTATTCACGGATTACCTATTTATTACAAAGAAGAGATAAATAAAGCCAATTCGATGAAGACAGGTTGGTATTTAAAGCCGTGGGAAAAGTGTCCGAAAATACGGTCAGCAAAATATCTTACTAAAAAAAGAAAGAAGAATGAAAAGGAATTGATAAAGAAAAATTGTTTATCAAATAAAAAAAGATTAATCCTGCAAACAAGACCGTTTTTAACTATGCGTGTGCCCAAGACTGGTTTTTCTTTCAGGAAGCCCCTTCATTTTTTTGTTGAAACGTTTCAGTATCGAATGTAGTTATCCAATGAGCACTAAAACCAATCCAACCCCTTCAAAAGGATCCACCGTATTATGTTATTTCTGAAACGCTATTACATCCCCGGGGTGAGGTTCGAAATAATTTTCCTATACTTGAAGACTATCGAAAAAACTGAGTGTTTATCCTTTTTTGCCAGAATGTTCCTAAAAGGGGATCTGCCCCAATTTGAGACACTACTTAATGGCAATAAAGCTTTGTGAGGAAGAATTAGTGACAGTACTAAAAGGATTAAAAAATATTGAGGCTCCAGGTACTGGTAGTGCGGTGAATGAGTTACTTAAATATAGTGGCTTTGATGTTGTAAATAAGTTACTGAAAATTATGAATATGATTTTTGAAAAAAGGGAAGTACCTAACGATTTTAGGAAAACCATAATTAAACCACTGTATAAGAAAGGTGATAAGGGTGAGTGTCTTAATTATTGAAGCATTAGTCTGGTCTCCTTAGATACCAAATAACTTTCTAATGTTATACTTCTTAGACTGAGAGATGCTGTAGACAATGTTTTAAGAGGAGAACAGTGCGGTTTTAGAAAAGGTTGAGGATGTGTCGACCAAATTTTCACTCCTTAATATTTGAGAAACACTTTAGCTTTCAAGGACGTTTGGTCCTCAGTTTTATAGATTATGAGCAAGCATTTTATTCTGTTGATGGAAAAGCTTTAGCAAAGGTCATATTCTTGTATGGTATTCCAACCAAACACATTAAAGTGATTAGTGCTATGTACGAGAATAACACTGCTGCGGTTAGGGTAGGAAATGAGGCTCGCAGTTGGTTTTGTATTGAATCAGGGGTTAAGCAGAGCTGTTTCTATCCCCCTTTATATGGATTATTGTGTGGAATTATCTTAAGGAGCACAGGAAAGGTAATGGGAGACCACCGAAACAAATGGGGAGGAAAAGCTCTCCTGGACTTAGATTATGCTGATGTTTTAAGTATCCTAGATGAAAGTGGGAGCAAAATGAATAAACACTTAAATGTTATACGATTTCAATGTGCTAGAATAGGTTTGAAAATTAATGTTAAGAAGATTAAGTCACTAAGGCTAGGAATAAGTGAAGATGAAACGTGACGTTGGGTAACGAAAAGATTGATCAGGTGAACAGCTTCACTTATCTTGGTAGTACTATTAGCAAAGATGGTGGGAGCAGTGAAGATGTTAAAAGTAGAACAGCCAAGGCTCAGGGTGTTTTCCACAGTTAAAAAAAGTTTGGAAGAATAGGAAGATAAGTCTGCAAACCAAGATTAGAATATTGAAGGTACAGTGATGATAGTGGTTAATTACTGCTTTGAAGCATGGCGCTCCGAAAAGCGGATGGAGATTTACGAGATATTTTCGAGAGAAATTGCCTACGGATTTTTCTGGGTACCCGGCTGACTGACCGTATTTCAAACAATAGGCTGTACGAAAAATGTGGTTCAATCCCGTTTTCTAGGGCTATAATGAAAGAAAGGTTGACATGGCTAGGAAACGTTCTACGGATGAAGGATGACAGATTGCCGAAGATTGTTCTTTTTGGCCAACCGTCTAGGGCTAAACAGAGAGCTGGTCGTCCTCATCTAGGCTGGAGGGGTGTCATAAAGAAAGATTTAAAGGAAATGAGAACTTCCTGGGAGGTTGTAAAACGGGAGTCTTTAAATAGATTGGGATCGAGAAGGAGCGTACGTAGCTGTGTTGGCCTCTGGCGGCCTGGTGTGCTGCAGTGAGTTGTTAGTAGTAGTAGTAGTACTATAAAGCTTTGTAAGGACATAACCATTATATGCACGCTTACAACGAACCAGAATACGGGATAAGTAATTTACGTGTTTACATAACGTAGGACGCAATTGATGGACTGGGATGTGGCAGTTATTTGGCCACATCCCAGTTATTTGGCCAGTGAGATGTGGTAGTTATGGCAGATGTGGCTACTTATTTGGCAGTAGAATACTTATTTTTAGATTTTTCTTCTTCCAAATTTTAAATCTACTTATTTACCTACTTTCTACTTATTTTTGGAGGCATCTACTTACTTTCTACTTATTTTTGGATTTTTCTTCTTTCAAATATTAAATCTACTTGTCTACTTACTTTCTACTTATTTTGAAGGCATCTACTTACTTTCTATTTATTTTTGGAGGTTCAAGTTTTTCGGTCTGATCACTTTGGCTTAGCTAGCCATTTTTTTTATCAGATACTATCCCTCTCTATTTTTGTGCCGGTTTTACAATTAAAATCATTTATCTGAAATATGCCTTATGTGAGTCTCAGAAAGTCCAATTTCTCATCCAAATTCTTCAAATAATCTATGCATAACTACTTATTTTCTACTTTTTCTAAACCGTATCTACTTCTAATCTACTTATTTTTGGGCTTGCATACTTCTTTCTGGACCCTGCCGAAAGGAAACACTGGTTGGAAGTCTCCAAACAACCAGCATACACCAACCTTTACAAACTTTCTCAGAAACATGTGCGAAAACTTATTTTCTCCTAGACTTAATATCAGACATAATTGATGGGCTAAGATTTGAAAGTTGTTCAGCAGAAGCGGCTTCTATGTCACCAAAACGAGTAGTAAAGGTAAACGGGCAAACGAGCAATAAAAAAAATAGACGCAAATTTAATGCGAATCGGGCCGAAGTGTACTATGTACAATCCTTTATGCTGTGGGATTATTCTGCTAAATAAAATGTTGATCAACCCTGGTCAATCAAAGGCGAGGGGAATCAGCCTCCTCAATTTAAGAAAAAGCTGCTGAATTTTTTAATTTCAAATTTTAAACAGTCCAAACTGCAATTTTAATTGCTTATTAGATTCTCTTTAATATCAATCCTTACGTTTAATGGAATTTTACAGTTAGTTCCAGAGTGTTGGAAATGCCTTAGCTTATGTTAGGTATTCAGAATATTAAAAAAAATCTAATTGACTCAAATCAGCGGTAGTTAAGTCTTGGTATTAGTTAAGTTTCATTGTGAACGAGGCTCAACCGTCAAACCATAAATTTGACGGGTAAGTTGACATAAACTTGTAACTAATTTTCCAATGGTTTGCAAGCTTGCAACTAACCATCAAACCATAAATTTACAAACTTTCCCAAAAACTACGAGCAAGATTATATTGTTTAAATATAATATTTTTAGTTTTTAAATTTAAACTTTATTTCAACAATATTAAAGTTAGTATAACATTTAAGTTATAGTATTTAAGTTATTTTATTTTAACAATATTTTGTATAATACAATTTTATAGTTATAATGTATGCCAAAAAAAATACAAGTTTAGTTAAGACTGATTAAAAGGCTAATGAAACATGCTACTAGGCTTCTGAAGTTATCCATTGGATCAAAATTCTGGCTAGCTGAAATTTCTCTTCATCTTCATTGATTGTTTATTTGAATAGTTAATTATTTTCGCCATATTTTTCAAAATCCCATTCTTGCACCCTGAGCAATGCCTTTTAGTTATTTTGAGCTGAAGCTAGTTAAATGGCTCATAAAATTTCATCCACTTTCTAATTCAGTATCATTTTTTATGATCTGTCACTGAAATAAGAAATAAAAAAAGAATTGAAAGAAAGAGATCCTTATAAAAAAAAGTCAAATTCAAGTTCGTTTATTACCAGTTTATCGAATAAATGTGTTTATTGCCCCAAAACACCACAAAGGTTTAATATGGAGTAGATGAGAAGACAAAAAAAAAAAAAGAACAACATACCCACAAAAAAAATCTATACTACAAAGAATAAATTCAATATTTCTATTAACACATAGCAGGATGGAGGCTATTTGTTCTATCAAGCTTAGAAAAACAGCAACCACGACGCTTTTCAGCCAAGGTTTGAGGCTCATCTAACCCGTAGGCTGACACTAGTCTTCTGTTTCTATCCCATAGGGGTATAAAGCAAAACAAACAATGACAAACAAAAAACAAACAAAGCAAGGCAAAACAAACAATGATGCCATGTTCCCTATTTAAGTGGTTAACTATAAATATATATTGTTGCGGTAGTAACGTATGAAGAGAGTTAAGACAAGGGTAGTAATGTATATAAGTAATGAGATTAGACCCTAAAACAGACTTCGTCAGATCTCCAAGGACAACTTGGTTATTACTTGTAGTATTTTCTTTACTATCGATTTTTATGTCACCTGGTTTACTTTGATAAAGTTCTGTCATTCTCAAAAAATTTAGTACTTCAATCCCCAGATGTTTGAAGGTGCTAAAGGAATGACCGCCCTGTGTCGCAGCTTTACTGTGTGCTTTGATTTCCTTAGTTAGCATGTGTAGGATGCTTTCTTAAGCTAGTCATTTTATTCTGTTAGCTTATGCCAGAAGGGGAGGTCATTAAACTTACTTCTTTTGCATGATTTGTGCCTCTGTGAAATTTTAAACCAATAAACAGAATAAAAAGTTAAATTTTACTTCACTTATGAAACTTGAAGCAAAATTTGAGTCTCTTCGAAAACGTAAGCGCGTAAAAAGAACGAAAACTTTTTTATTCGCAAGATGGATTACCTGAAGTAAACTTTCCATACTTATTTATTTGTAACTTAAGTCACTTAGTCGAACTATCGTTACACCCACAATAAGGGATTTTAGGTGTTTTGTGTTTAATCTAGTCAAATGGTTATTATAATTATATTCATAGTCCATTTTAATTTTATTAATTTCACGTATTACTTTTAAGGTATATTCTTAAAAGATATAAGAATCCGAGTCAAGCAAGCGTTTCAATTCTAGAATCTAAACAGTTTATGAAAATCATATCGAGTCAATATTGTTAAAATGACTTGTGTGACTCTTTTTCATTAAGTAAAGTATTAATAGTATAATTTCCAAGACATAAAATAGAATTTTAAAACAAACCATTGATTACAGGTTTATACAGAACTCATGGAAATTGAAACGAGCGAAGAATAGTGAAATGCAAAAAGAAAATGCAAAAGGGCTTCCACAATGGGAAAAAGATTTACTATTGAAACCAGCATCCCGTGATATGCTACAAAGTGAATACTTAGAATTGGGTAAGACCCTCTTTTTAATATCTTTGCTCCCCTTAAACCATGTCCTCACTCTGTCCCAGCTAATATTTCAGAGTTTGACTAATGCGTAACTTTGTTTAATTAAAATATATGAAGGAAGCTATTCTACCTTTTATCATCAATGTGTTAAAAACTTCTGCGGCCATTAATTAATTGTTTATGTATTGGTGTTTCCTTTTGATTCATTTTCCCTTACTGTTTCTCTTTTTGGTTCTCTTTTCCTAGCCTTCGTTTTTTTATCTTAGGCCAAACTTTTCTTATATTATTAAGGTTCTCACTAATTCATAGCTTTCATACCCGGGTCGGTGCTCCTTGCCATTTAAACTCGGTTAAGTAGCGTGTTAATTTCGAGACTAATGCTAGTTTTTGCTAATTTCGGGACTAATACTATTTTTTGTTAATGTGGTGGGTCCAATGAAACTATGGCTGGTCCTAAGCTTCATTTCTTTTGTTTTATTTTAGGTCAAATTTTTCTTATATTAATAAGGTTCTTACTAAGTCCGAGCTTTCGTACTCCGGGTCGGTGCTCCTTACAATTTAAACTCGGTTTAGCAGCTTGTTAATTTCGGGAACCAGAGCCATCTAAAGTCAAGGCTCTGGAAGATCTAAGATACCTAGCTCTGGAATATATATAGTGGATTAAACTAAGTGAATTAGTTTTAATTTTACTGGACATTCAAACTTCAACGGAACTTTGAGGAAAGTTAAGAAAGTCCTGGAGAGCATGGTCCATAGCATGGACGGTGCTGATGGAGCAACACTATGGTACTAGTATAGAAGCATTCATCAACAGGAATTTAACATCCTAATGCTAGTGGCTTGGCCTTGGGGTTAATGGGTTGAACCACAAGAAATCTTATCAAAATATATATATTTACTAATTGTATATTTGCTATAAGGCAATATTTTCCATAATTAAAAATTTTTCTTCATAGAAAGATAGACCTCCTCAAACCCTGCCACTGTCCTACCCCACTTATTTCAGTTTCATTATATGAGTATTGATAACCATCCGTAAAATTGATATGTTCAAAGTTCTGAAACCCATAGAGAAGTGTTACATATAAGAAAAAGGATATACACACCCCAATTGTATCAGACCCATCTGTGAAAACTTGAAGTCCTAAAACTGGTTTTCAAAGTACCACGATTTTTGTTTTCAGTTTTACCAATATTTTTATATTTTCCCTAATTTTACTGCGAGTTTACAGATGTATACCAAATAATATCGGCTGCGGTTGCTAAAAAAATTAGGAAGATGACCAGTTCGTCGGTACAAAAAAGCCACAACGGATGGAGGCTTGCTTCCTAAAGAAAGATCCCCTACAAATTGCTGAAAAAATATTCCAAAAAGACATATTATTTGATTCTGTGGAATAGGCAATCGTGAAAAAAAGTCTACTTACTGCAAATATATTTACTGCAAGGGTTTTAACCCCGTATTATTTACCTTATTTTATTGTTTATTATTTTACTTTATTTTATTATTTACTTTATTATTTGCTTAAAAATATTTTAAGCACGTATTATTTACTGCACGAATAAAGCTAAAGGAATCACTTTTTAACTTTTGCTACTGATTAATTTGTCAAAATCTTTGTTATATGTATTTTCTACTATACATGTTTTTCTTTTCCGGTTTCGTTTTTCCTCTCTTTTTGGGTGGAGTTACATTCTAATATCCAACCTCTTCCCAGAATCATACTATTTCCTCGTGATAGAACCATATTAAAAATATAATTTCCTACAGCGTGTATTCTATAGGAATATGAACTGTGAATCATGTACAATACTCTATTGCTGGATATATAATTTCTTTCGATTTGATAGGATATTGAGTTGATAAAATGGTATTAAATCATGAGTATTAGCATTACTATTCTTTTATTTTAATGAAAGATTGAATTTTTTTTTTTGAATTGATTGATATTATTGATTGAATTGAGTTAAGGAATGAGTTGAGTGTTAAGCTAAGGGTATCAGGGTAAAAGATGTTGTAATCATGTTTTTTGAAATATATGTTTTTTGTTTTTTTTTAAACCCCTTTTGAGGTAAGAGTAACTTTTTTGTGGATGTTTTTATTATTCCCCCTCCATGTCATGCTCTGGCATTTGGAGGGGATGTAGTTGGGTTGAGTTTTTTGGACATAATTGATATTAATAAATATAAATTAAATTATAAAATTTAAACGGCATAGTAAATTAAACAGTCTTTGAAACATATTTACTGTCGCTTTACTTTTTACTGTTGAACATCTTTACTGTCACTTTATTGTTTACTGTTGAACATCTTTACTGTCGCTTTACTATTTACTGTTGAACATCTTTACTGTTGATATGTCGCACATTCGTCTGTTTTAATGCCAATTTTGGACAGCAGTAGTCTCATCAAAGGTCTTAATAATTGCTCAGCATGTTTTTATGTTACTTGGTATCTCATCTAAGCAATTACAGGCACATATGCAAGTGAAGAGGGCTTGAGCCTGCTCCTCCAATTACCTCTTGATTCTTGTTGCTCCTCCTTATTCTCTTAATTTCTTAAGACGATTCACCTGCTCTTTTTTATTCTTTATTTTCTAGACTACCATACACATAAAACAATGCCCCCCCCCTTTTTTGCACTAGATTCTGACGCACGTGCTCAGCTGCATAGTTGCTAAGGTAATCGGTAACCAAATATAAAATAATGAAAAAACAACTGAGGGAATTGCGCTACAGGAGGTTTTTGGGTCCCGGCCCCCTTCCCCAAATCCTATATTCCGAATTTCATATTCCGAATTCTATATTCCGAAGAAAATTAACGGATTAACTATATTCGGGTGAACGAAATTGCCAAACAAAATTTGTTTTCTTTTATCATTCAGTCTCCTCGAAAAGACTGAAACCAAATTACAGTTTTTCTTTGTTTTTTTCAGCTGCTCAGTATGGGTTCGTTACACTTTTTGTTGCCGCATTTCCCTTGGCACCACTGTTTGCTTTGATCAATTGCATTATAGAGATCCGAGTGGATGCATTCAAACTAGTGGCACAATTTCGACGACCTGTACCCATACGTATAGCGGACATGGGCATCTGGCAAGAGGTTATTAAGAGCTTAACCTACCTCGCTGTCATTGTAAACGTAAGACGTCTTTTTGAATTTGCTAGTATGTAAATCAGCATCTATTAAATTGAGTTTAACGGTTTCTAGCAGAAAAATCTGTCACAGAATACCAGTTGAGCTACACTAGGCTACCCATCTACAACTAAGTTGATCTACTGTGGCGTTAATTAAAACAAATTTAGGAGGGGACAAAATATTTTTCAATGTCTAAGGGGACAATTTTGTCATTTTTCCAATTTTTCAGACGAAACTGCCCCAAAAAAGATAATTTTCACCCACTTGACGTCACTGTTGGATTAGCTTTTAACAATCGTGCTGGTCAAACTGTATTTTTCTAATGATACTATTAAAAAATAGTCAAATCGGATGATTAATTTAAAAAAAAGAAAATAACAAAAATGAGGTCTGATAAATTAGCCAAACTAGCCCAAAACTACTTTGGATCTATTGATATATAGCATTTAGTCAAATATAGTATAGTATAGTATAGTCAAAGTATAGTATAGTCATAGTATAGTCATAGTCAAAGTCATAGTATAATCAAAGAGAATCAGATAGACGCAGGGTTTGCATCCGGTGAGAAAAAAAATCACTAGATTCTAGTAATTTTTTGATTGATTTAGTAATATTCTTCAATAGTCTAGTAATTTATGTGCTGATTTAGTGATTGTTTGTTTAGTCAACATAAAAAATCCATAGAAATAGTGATAAATCGCTATAGTTGGTTCCAATCCTCATTAAATACTTCCTTAGGACCTCTTTTCCCCCCATTCCAAGACGCCCTCTTTCCTTGGCCGTAGATGGACGGACTAAAAGTGATGCGTAAAGGTGAACAAATAATAAATTGTAGCGCAGTTAGGTATAGTAATGGATTTGGTGAAAAACAACACTGCCGAACATAGACATCTGGCAAGGAATCATTCAGACTTCAGTGTATCTAGCTGTTTTATAAACTATAAGATATTTTTATTCGCTTGCATTTGCTTGCATGGACTCTATCAAAGCGAACCATGCCTATAAAAGTAACTTCAATTTCGAGAAAATAGAAAAATAAGCTCTCCGATATCTAAATTATACAAAATCTTACGAAGCAAAACGAAAAAATAAATGGACATATTAGATTTTGAAATCAGCAACTATTTGGAACTACAGCGCAAAATGAACAGATCATTCATAAAAAGAAAGCTTTTAATTTTGCAAATTTTACAATGGGATTTTTTATTGTTGGAATACTAAAAGGATTACTGTAAAAGGGATTTTCGTTGGATTACTAAACCGGTTACAAGCTCCAAGAAACTAGGGTGGCATAACTTAAGTTATCCAAATACGTCAGTTTAGACGAAAACAATAAAAAGGAAAAAAATTGTGGCAGAACAAACTTTCAGAAGGAAAAGAAACATGTGTGTCACTTAAGCAGGGTTACTAAATTGATGTCTAGTGGTAATCCAAAGTGCCAGGTCCCTGAGTTTGTTGTGCTGTTTGTCACTACTTCCTTCCAACGGTCCGAGGTCAGCAGAATTAGTCACAAATAAGTAATTTCTTAGACCACACTGCTTTCCCATTTACTGAATCTAAAGGAGATAAAACGGATATGATTTAAAAAAAACAGTGGAGAAAAAAAAAAGCTTTAAATAACGGATATTTTGACTCGACATCGGGGAGTCCTTATCAACAAAAAAAAAGTCAAAGTTATATTAAATTAAATGTAACATATATAGAAAAAACGAGGGAAAAAAATACATAAGAAATAAGAACAAAACAAACACATAAATATAACTCGCGTCTTAATAACCTCGCAAGTTATTAACCTCCTTGGAGTTTATTAATATGTGAGTTTTATTTATGCCCTTTTTTTGTTTTTATTTTTTATGTATTTTTTTGTACACCCAAAACGTGCTTCAAAAAGAGAAAATATTTATACATATATTTTTCAATGTTTTGGGAGCTTTTTATGGAGTGAAAATTTTAATTGAAAACTGTTTTAATTTTTAAAAACTCTCTTTGCAAAATAATTCTCGCTGTTTTGTTTAATGATGCTAAACTTCTTTTTATACCTCGTTTTTTAATATAAAACTTTTCAACTTTGTGCTTAATTTCTGTTAGAGTAACATATTGCCAGATTCCCTCATATTACTGACTTTCAAAGAAATTGTTGAAATTTCAAATATTGTCACATAAAAAAGACGAACATTGGATGCTCGTATTTATTTCGATCTCAATAAGAATGCCTGATTTGGCCTAATTTTCAACTTCGCCTTAATTTTCATGTGTAAATGTTGGTTTATTTAGAACCTGTCATCTAACCATTTTTAAAACATATTTTGGTAAGCCGTTTCCTTCAATTTAGTTTTTTCTGTCTTAATGTTTCTTGTTGCTCTTCCTATAATTAACTGTTTTGTTACAGGCATTTGTCATCGCTTACACGAGTGAATTCATACCTAGAATTGTGTATTACTACACAAATGATTTTGATAATGACGGATACATCAGAAGTACATTATCGTGTAAGTAATATTATTAGACCGTAATAACTTTTTTTTGTCTTAGTGTTTTTTTTTATTTTATTTTTTACCACTCGAAAGGACTGAAGGAGTATGCCTTTCTACGCTAGGCCTAATCCGTAGTAGTCTCTTTTACATGCCTTTTGCAGTTGCAAATAAAAAAATTAATAGCGAATCAACATGAACTAGGTTGCATGAGAAACGTCTTATTGGTGGATTCCATTCCCTCTAGTTCTCATTGGTTCAAACATCTATTGTATAAATGGAAAAACAGGTTTTTCAGGCTAAGGTTTGTGGCATATGGCCTATAATACCGTTGTTTTTTTTATTTTTTGTTAAGGTCTTGTTTTACAAAATTTACGGATTTGACAGTCGGCTCAATTGGGAGACACACTCGGGAAATTAATTTGAATGGGTCCTTGTGCTTCTGCAAGGGCGTAATTTTCCGTGGGGCAGGGATCAACTGTCCCTCTCAGACTTCAGTCCCCCCGACCCCAGTTCTCCCCCCCCCCAGCTGAAATTTGGTTTCTTCCAAAATCGTGTTAAAACTAAGATAAATCTGCATAATTCAAGCATCAGCAGAAAAAGATCATGGGGTTGAGCTGAAAACAGGTAGAATTAAATTGAGTTCATTTGTATAGGGGTTGAGTTACATAGGTTTGAGTTAAATAAGGGTTGAATTGCACAGTAGTTGAGTTCAATGAGGGATGAATTAGGTGGAGGTTGAGTTGAAAGGAGGGTTAAGTTAATAGGGGGGTTGGGTTCAGTTGCATGGGAACCGATAAATTGCAATCAAATCGAAAACAGTCGTGTTTCGGTTTTTTATTTTTTTTTTTGGGGGGGGGGTCAAAAAGAGACGTTGATGGCTGGTAATTAATCCATTTATTGCTTAACGTTTATGTTTTTTTATGATCTATATTCTGATGGCTAAATAAGAGACTCTGACAGATAAAAGTAATTTCATCACATAATTTGAAGATACTAAGAAAATCACTAGTAGCCCAGTTAGAAATTCGAAAATACAGGATGCACTTTACTTATAGATCTATGTTCGGCATAGAGTGAGTAGTGAAGGGTAACTTCAGCGGACCGAATTATCCAAAAAAGGGGATTCCTGCAAAAATATGTGTTTACTACTTAAATGATTTGTTTTTGAGACATATCGAGTTAGAAAAGCTGTACAATTCTAAAGATTTTTTTTGGTTACCTAATCAGATAGAGTTTTTCACACTTTTTTTTATTTTATGAGGAGAGGGCTAGTTGCTCATATATCTGCCTATAGTCCTATCACCTGTTTACAGCATCAAAATTTATTGTCTCCAAAAACCATTAATTTTTTATATATTATAAACAAAGTTTAGGTGCATATTTTTTAGGGGGGAGGGGTACCAGTGGCTTTCGGACTCCCTTATTGGTATTTGTTGGCTGTTTGTCCTTTAAAATGTTGACCTTCTGAAGTCGTACGTATCCCTGAGCCCCTCTGGATCATCAAAACATTGATTTAGGAAATATAAATTATTGTCCTTTAACTAAAACCCTGAAAAAAGTGGCAAATTAACGGGTCTCATGATCACTTTCTTTTTGTTTGGTCACATTAATGAGACGTAAACTAACTAAATCACTTTTTGACTTTATTCGCGAATTAATGAATGCCAAATTCATGAAATCAATTTTTGGTTTTATTCAGGAATTAATGGGTTATAAATTCACCCAATCACTTTTTGAGTTTATTCGCGAATTTATGGTTCAAAAATTCACCAAATCACTTTTAGGTCTTATTCGCGAATTCATGGGTCATAAAATCACTTTTTGGTTATGATCACAATTCACCAAATCAATTTTTGGTTTTAATCGTCAATTAAGAGGTCACAAATTCATAAAACCACATATCGCAATCTAAGCAATTTTTATTGGCTGTGAACAGGATTGTTTTTGGTTAAATTTGTAACTACCAAATAACTATAATTATAGTCCTTTTTAAATAGTTTAGTCCCTCCCTATGACTGTTAAGTTTCAAATTTAAATTGTAAAATTGTCACCGAGATACGAAGGCAAACAATAATGAGCTATGTCGCCAAAAGACAGTATATTTTTGTTCAGGGGGGGAGGGGTTGCCGAAAGAAAACTGTACAAAACGCAACGAAATTTTTTCTAATTTTGTACTTGTCGGACAATTTTTTTTCTTTTAAAAATGCACTAAATATATTTCACTTCTGCAATTATATTTCAATTTTTGGAAACTACTTCTTTGCTGTGTTTTTGAAAGAATTCAATTGGATAATTTTAGGCCTAGGCCAGTAATTTTTCCTCCCAATATCTATATTGTCCGGTACTTAAGTAATAGCTCTGATTCTATTGTGCCTAAGTGTAGGTTCTTCGAACACACGGTTCCACATTTTGAGAAAGTTCATCGCAATGCAAAACACATATTGTCTGAGAATTCATGTTTTGGGGTAGTTCATCGGAACAGTGAAACATTGTGTGTTATGGTCCATATTTTGGAGAAACCCATTGGAACCGCAAACACGGTGTGCTTGCTCTAAGACTATATGAAATTATAAAAGAAAATCATATGTACGTGGATAATGTGCTCTTTAATTCTTCAGCCAACTGGAAAAAGAATCCATAAAGTAAGGCCGAATAAAAAATTTTCAACTTTAAATAAAAAATAAAAAACTGTCAATATAGATATATATCCCAAATTATATAAGCCCTCTCATCATTATTATTTAGTCTACAACCTTTAAATAAGTTTGAATAAAAAAAAATATTTTGGCAAAAAAAAATGTATAACTCATAATTTTTATTTTAAATACTGGTTAAAAACAGATCTTAGATAATGTCATACTGCTTAAATTTTAATATATTCGTAAAGGGAAATTCTTTCTTGACTATTCTTGTTCTAGATTTATTTTCTTAAGTTTTTTTTTACCATAATTACACATTTTCCATGATTGAACTTCCTGCTACTATATCTTCACTTGATTTTGACCTGTTTTCAATAAGTTTGAATAAAAAAAATATTTTGGCAAAAAAAATGTATAACTCATAATTTTTATCTTAAATACTCGTTAAAAACAGATATTAGATAACGTCATACTGCTTAAATTTTCATATATTCGTAAGGGGAAATTCTTCCTTGACTATTCTTGTTCTAGATTTATTTTCTTCAGTTTTTTTTTACCACAATTACACATGTTCCTTGATTGAATTTCCTGCTACCATATCTTCACTTTAATAACTGTTTTTAACGAGTATTTAAAAAAATTGTGAGTTATACATTTTTTTTTGCCAAAATATATTTTTTTATTCAAGCTTATTGAAAACAGGTCACAGGACTATTCTTGTTCTAAATTTATTTTCTTAAGTTTTTTACCATAATTACATATTTGCCTTTATTTAACTTCCTGCTACTATATCTTCATTTGATTGTGTTGCGGAGCAATTGTGTTGCGGAGCAACACTACTGCTTTCGTAGTTTTTTTTTTTTTTTTTTCACCGTGATCAGCGACCTGTAGCTCCGAAGTGATAAGAGCTAAAAACTTGAGATTTTTCAGAGGGAAGGGAAACGTAAAACAGAGTAAAAAAGTTCCAGAGAAGTTCCTAAAATTTCTAACAGTTTTCCATAAAAAAAATAAAACGGTTTTTTTCTTAGAAACTGTGCGTTCGATGTTTGGCGTCAAGTTAAGACGACCCTAGCTTCGGAAATAAACTTGTTAGAAATACAGTTATCATTTGTCTCTTCGAGAACCGGAGCACAAAATTCCGTAGCTCTTACAGATTTCCCGGAAATAATTCCGGAAAAGTCCATCTCGTTCCGATTTTTTTTGGAATTTTCTCAAATTTTCGATTTTGATGTTTCTTATATTTTTATCGAGTAGTGCTATGAAAAGTATGCAAGAAGAAGTGAAGTGTTCTATATACCAAGTTGCTTCGTTCTCTAAGAAATAATTTCCGAAGTTTCGACGTTCTAGAGGTAACTTCTGTTCTGGACCAGCTAGAATTTTTTTTTCCAACGCGGTTCGACAGGTCTCGATCTCCTAACAACTGGAGCTTACAATAGTTTCTCCGAAATAAAATTCCTTCTTTGGGTTTTTCTATTTGGAAGTTTTGTCATGCCCTCGGGGCAATTTAAATTTTTTGGTGAACTTGGTTTGTTTTATATTTTCCTAGTTTAGACCATCAAAAGTTAAGCAGAAAACTATAAGACGTTATTTCCGTATCTCTTTCAGATTTCCCGGAAATAATTCCCAAAATGTGCGTCTCGAAACATAATACTTCGAATTGGCGTCAAGTTAAGACGGCCCTAGTTTCGGAAGTAAACGTTTTAGAGATAAAATAATTATGAACTCATATAGAACTTTTATCGATTTTTTCGAGAACTGAAGCATGAAATTCCGTAGTTCTTACAGATTTCCCGGAAATAATTCCGGAAAAGTCAATCTCGTTCCGATTTTTTGAAATTTTCTTAAATTTTCGATTTTGATGTCTATTTTATTTTTATCGAGTAGTGCTATGAAAGTTATGCAAGAAGAAGTGAAGTGTTCTTTATACCAAGTTGCTTCGTTCTCTTAGAAATAATTTCCGAAGTTTCGACGTTCTAGAGGTAACTTCGGTTCTGGGCCAGCTAGAATTTTTTTTTTTCTCGTTTATTTCTGGACCAGCTAAATATTTTACCAAACTCAGTTTAGTAGGAGCTCGAAATAAAACCATATCAAAGATGCTTCAAGATAACAATCGAAGCCGCATTGGAAAAATGTCCTCTGAAGGACATAATGGAGAATGTTGCTCCGCAACTGTGTCCCGTAGGGCACAGTTGCACGTGTTGCTCCGCAACTGTGCCCTAAGGAACAGGGCACAGTTGCTGCAACACTTCCCGTTGCACAGGCAACGGAGGTCTAGTTTTTACCTGTTTTCAACGTGCATTTTCAACACTTGTACATGCGTGTCAATATTTACTAGGTCTGGATATCGCTATTTTCCACCATTCTATATTTCGTAATGTTTGCTTTGGATGAATTCGTAGCTCTTCTCAAAATTATTTAAAGCACTCAAATTTTATATGATGAGGAAAAGAGCTACTGTTGGCTGATCTATTGGGACGAAAATGTCTTTATTAACTAAAGGAAAGTTTAGTCAAAACTTGTTGAACTTGTGATTTTTCAAGATACAATATGTTTTCTTTTGGCAAAATTTACCAAAGCCAAAGGTGATAGCCTAACTCGTTCCCTGTGGGATAAGAAAATTCGGTACTTATGTGTTATAGCGACCCCAGTCAAGAAGAAAAGTTAGGTTAATCCTAATGAAATATACCTAAAGAAAATAAAAACATAATACTTTAGTAACAAAATTATGCAAACTACAACAAAGAAGGTGGAAAGCAGGTCGCCCAG
Organism: Artemia franciscana; assembly: GCF_032884065.1. Lineage (NCBI taxonomy): Eukaryota > Metazoa > Arthropoda > Branchiopoda > Anostraca > Artemiidae > Artemia > Artemia franciscana. Next base: position 49,571,195 of record NC_088865.1, read on the forward strand.
AACGCAATATATTAAACTGCTAACCTAACCTAGCCTAAATATCAACTCTATATATTGAATATTTAATCAAAATATACCTACGTAGTACTTTATCTCACTGTGCCTAAGCTAATTGTCTCCGAATGCAGACAGACAAACTGGCTTGTACACAGACAGATCAGATCAAACTTCGTGACTGGGGTCGCTTTAATATATAAGTACTGAGAATTCCGATGATGGACTTAAAAACGCTTTATCTGAAAATAAATATAGCAGTTCTTTTAACATGTGATTTGATTCATGATGCCTTATTTCTTAATTTTTTTCTTTAACTAAGACTTGTGTTTCCATATTATTTATTTTTCTCAATTTTCTTGTTTTTTGCACGCCCCAGTTTTAAATATTATGCTAGTTTGCTATGAAATGTGCTAATCCTAGAATGCTGACCAGCTCAACAGCAGCGTCATCTATGAATTCTTTAAATGAGTCAATTACAAATTGCTTTCTTGGACAAAATTGGTCTAACCTTTAGAGTGAAGAGAATGCAATCGTAACTCGCTCTCTTTGAGATAAACAAATTCCAATGGGGGAATTTAAAAATGTCTTTTCTAAATACATGTTTACTAAATGTTTTATACCAGGGAGCTTATGTTTGAAAACAAGAACACAAGTGAATCTGAAACATTAGATTATGTAATAGTATCAATTGAAAGATGTATATTTACTATGACCATTTCATTTAGGATTTTTCTTTCTTTTCTTATGCATACTAGTTTAAAAATTTCTCTAGTTTGTTTTTAAACGTACTAACCCTAGAGTACTAGCAAGTTTAACTACACTGTCATTTCTAAATTCTATGAGTGGGTCAAATTACAAACTGTTTTCTTGTAACGAAATTAGCCTAAACTCATATATGTATTTTTTTGCATATTAATTCGTCCATACCAAAGCTTAAAATATTTGGAGATAGGAAAATTTCAATCGGAGAATTTAAAGCTACTAATTCTATTAATGGAAACGGCGATCCTTGTGATATGTAATGCGCCTCGGTTAAGAAGCATCCCTGTCTAAGAATTTACGCTTTGGGGCGGACATTTATTTACTATCCATTTAAGGTGGAGATAAAATTTAAAGAAGTATAGCTGTGTTGTGATGTATTTTCCCACCGTATTATTAGCATTATAAAGAGTGGCTTAATTTGGTCAAAACCGTGGGGGGGGGGTTAATTTGGAGCCAATTTTCCCAAACCAAGTGAAAACGACAGTGAAATAAACCATATATTACCATATATAATGAGCCATATATTTCCATAAAGGCAAAAATATGCTAAAGAAAACTGACCTGTTTCTGCGGATGCTTAAATTGTGCAGGCTTATCTTAGTTTTGACAAGATTTTTGAAGAAGCTAAATTCCAGATGGGGGGAGGATTGGGGTCTGTGTGGTAATTTCCCCTCCCCCTGTTCCATAGTAAATTAAGCCTCTGATTATACGCCGCTTTCCTTATCAGCGTCTTTCTATGGTGCGCTGTCCAAGTTAATACGGTACTTCTTAATTAAACAAAACACGCCCAAGAAGTGAAGTTAGGTTAATCCTAATGAAATATGACCTTCACATAAACTTTAGTTTATATAATGATATAATTTGGGCTATATATCTGAACATAAGGGGGGGGGGGCATAAAGCATTTGGAATGTCTCCCAAATTTAACCTTACCCCACCCCCCTAATGTGCAAATATATAGCCCAAATTAGACTAGTCCAACGCATTGTATCACCTGTAACTTGTCTTTGCGGCTATGGAATCGGTTTTCTGAGATCTAACCTAAGCGCAATTCTTGACAGTGTTTCGTTTGATTAACAAGTACCCAAAAAAGTGAAGTATAATGCATTAATACGTTGATATTCATTTTCAGACAAACATTATTCGGTTGTGTAGATAATTTGCGTGTTCCTTTAGGAAGTTTTGAGAGGGACGACTGCTACTGGCAGATCCAGGAGGAGCAGAGGGACCCCAGCCTTCACCCCAAGATTTTTCTGGTGCCCTCTCATGCTGTTTTTTTCTTCTTAACTCACTTTTTATAACAAATTTGTGAATTTGACCAATTATTGGCACCTTTATCACATTGGGTCCCGCCAAGATTTTGCTCTAGATCCGCCCCTGCCACTGTCCAGCTCTTACTAGTGATAATTTTTATTAGTGGGAAGTTGGACTTAATTGTTCGGTTGTAATTTCTCTTCATTTTCCGTTACTTTTATTCAATTCAGTTTGTTAAGAAAAAAAAGAAAAAAAAGAACGAGGAATTCCCGCATAAAATGAATAGTAAATAAAAATAATGTGAGCGAACGCATATCGACTATCAAGTTTGTGGTAACGAACTTTAACTGAGGAGTAGCTCTGCCCAGTAGTAACAGAAACTTTAAAGAACGGTATTTTAATAACAATAGATACGTAAAAAATTGGCTTTTTATTCTGATTCCAGATATATAAAATTCTTTAAGTTAATGTTATCAATCAGAAGCTACAATTTTGAGAAAATGTCAAGTAACAAGTACAGTTAATACTAATCATTGTTAACAATGAAATTTTGTAGAGTGCAAACAAAAATGTTGACTAACAAAAAAGTGTATTAACAATTTGCAGAAATGTGTGATTTACAGCAAAATTTAAAAACCAAAGCCTCTAATGCAAACAATTAAGTAAAAAAAAATTTTTTTTAACTGAAAGTAAGGAGCGACATTAAGAACATAAATTATTCCGTATATGAAAGGGGCTGTCCCATACTCAACGCCCCGTTCTTTAGGCTCTTTAGTTTTTATTGTTTTAAAAAGTATAGTTGTGAGAAAGAGTCAAACTTTAGCGTAAAGAGTGAGGCACTGAGAAGGGGACAGCCTCTTTTATAAACGGAATAATCTCTCTTCGTTTTAAATTTTAATGTCGCTCCTTACTTTCAGTTAAAAAAAAACTTTTTTTTTATTTAATTTCTGAACTTTTTTGAATTAAAGCAGGTTTTGATTTTGGCTCTCCATACATAAATAATTAAAACCAAATGTGCATGTTAATTTTATTTTTTTGGCTAAATGAATTTCTTAAAGTTTTCATCGGACGATTTTTAGAAAAAAGTGCGAGGGAGGGGGCCTAGTTGCCTTTTAATTTTACTTAAAAAGGCCACTAGAACTTTTAATTTTATTTACAAATGTTTCTATTAGTAATAAATATACATAACTTACGAATTAACTTACGTAACGAACTTCTATTTTCATATATTTTTATTACGTATATGAGAGGTGTCGCCCCCTTGTCAATACCTCACTCTTTACTCTAAAGTTCAAATTTTGTTCCATTTTCTTAAGAATGATCCCTGAATCACAGGGGCCGTTTAATTAGAATAAATAGCTCTTTTGAAATTACTAAAAATACTTTAGCGTAAAGAGCGTTTTATTGAGGAGAGGACAACCCCCCTCCCCTATATATGTAATAATTTCTGTTTGTTTTAAGTTTTAATGTTGCTACTTACTTTCAGTTGAAAAAAAAATGTTTTTTATTTAATTTCTGAACGTTTTTGAATTAATACAGGTTTTGATTTTGGCTCACCGTACATTAATAATTAAAATGAATTTTGCGTATTAATTTTATTTTTGGCTTAATGGCTTTCTCAGAGTTTTGATCAGACAATTTGGAGAAAAAGTGTGGGGGAGGGGGCCTAGTTGCCCTCCAATCTTTGGTTACTTAAACAGGCCACTATAAATTTTAATTTTATGTATGAACGTCTTTATTAGTAATTAAATAAAAAAAACTAATTTTTTTAGCTGAAAGTAAGGAGCGACATTAAAACTTAAAACGAACAGAAATTACTCCGTATATGAAATGGGTTGTCCCCTCCGCAATCCCTCGCTCTTTACGCTAAAGCTTTTAATTGTTTTAAAAAGTAGAATTGTGGCAAAAAGTCAAACTTTAGCGTAAAGAGCGAGGGATTGCGGAGGGGACAACCCATTTCATATACGGAGTAATTTCTGTTCGTTTTAAGTTTTAATGTCGCTCCTTACTTTCAGCTAAAAAAATTAGTTTTTTTTATTTAATTTCTGAACGTTTTTGAATTAATGCATGTTTGGTTTTGGCTCTCCGCACATAAATTATTAAAATGAAATTTGTATATTAATTCTTTTTTTGGCTAAATGGCTTTCTCTTAGTTTTGATCAGACGATTTTGAGAAATAAGGGGTGGAGAAGGAGGCCTAGTTGCCCTCCATTTTTTCGGTTACTTAAAAAGGCAACTAGAACTTTTAATTTTTAACGAACGTTTTTATTAGTAAAAAATATACGTAACTTAAGAATTAACTTACGTAACAAACTTTCATAACCTTATATTTTTATTATGTATACGAGGGGGTTTGTACCCTCGTTAATACCCCGCTCTTTACACTAAATCGTAATTTTTGTGCCAATTCTTTAAGAATGACCCCTGAATCAGAAAGGCCGTAGAATAAATAGTTGAAATTACTAAAAATACTTTAGCATAAAGAGCAAGGTATTTATCTCCTCCTAAATACCTCGCTCTTTATACTAAAGTATTTTTAGAACCCCTCATATGCGTAATAATCTCTGTTCGTTTTAAGTTTCAATGCTACTTCTTTCTTTCATTTGAAAAAACGTTTTCATGTTTATTTTTCATTGTTTTCTTATAGTAATGTTAGAGAATCCTGCGCCCTTTTCATTGAATTTTTCTTCCCTCATGACAGATTCCTCCAAGGAAAGATCCTCAAACACAACCCCCTCTCCTCAGCCCCACCCCCAAACAAAATAAATTCCCCCTGAAAACGTCTGTACACTTCCCAATAACCATTACTATATGTAAACACTGGTTAAAGTTTGTAACTTGCAGCCCCTCCCCCAGGGATTGTGGGGGAGTAAGTCATCCCCAAAGACATAGTTATTATGGTTTTCGACTATGCTGAACAAAATAGCTATCTCAAAATTTTGATCCGTTGACTTAGGGAAAAAATGAGCGTGGGAGGGGGCCTAGATGCCCTCCAATGTTTTTGGTCACTTAAAAAGGGCACTAGAACTTTTCATTTCCGTTAGAATTAGCCCTCTTGCGAAATTCTAGGACCAGTTGGTCGATACGATGACCCCTGGGAAAAAAACAAAAAAAAAACAAACAAATAAACACGCACCCGTGATTTGTCTTCTGGCAAAAAATACAAAATTCCACATTTTTGTAGATAGGAGCTTGAAACTTCTACAGTAGGGTTCTCTGATACGCTGAATCTAATGGTATCATTTTCGTTAAGATCCTACGACTTTTAGGGGGTGTTCCCCCCTATTTTCCTAAATAAGGTAAATTTTCTCAGGCTCGTAACTTTTAATGGGTAAGACTAAACTTGATGAAACTTATATATTTAAAATCAGCATTAAAATGCTATTCTTTTGATGTAGCTATCGATATCAAAATTCAATTTTTTAGAGTTTTGGCTACTATTGAGCCGGGTCGCTCCTTACTACAGTTCGTTACCACGAACTGTTTGATAAGTATACGTAACTTACAAATTAACTTACGTAACGAATTTCTATATTCGTATATTTTTATTACGTATATGATGGGGGTTTGCCCCTTCGTCAATACCTTGCTCTTTACACTAAAGTTCAAGTTTTGTTCCAATTCTTAAAGAATGACCCCTGAATCACAAAGGCCGTTTAATTAGAATAAATAGCTTCTTTGAAATTACTAAAAATATTTTAGCGTGAAGAGTGAGGTATTGACGAGGAGCGAACCCCTTTGTATACCTAATAATTTCTGTTTGTTTTAAGTTTTAATTTTGCTCCTTATTTTCAGTTGAAAAACTTGTTTTTTTTATTTAATTTTTCATTGTATTTAAATAACGCTGGAAAATCCAGCACCCCCCTAATGATAATTCTCTTCCCCCATGATAAATTTATTAAAGGAAAGATCCTCTCACGTAAACACCTCCCCCCGACCCTCCTACCACCAGAAAAAATCCTACTTACCAGAAAAAATCTCCCCTGAAAACGTCAGTATACTTCCCAATAAATCAATACTATGTGTAAACAATGGGCGAAGTTCATAACTTGTAGCCCTTCCCCGGGCACTGTGGGGGATTAATTCATCCCCAAAGACATAGTTATTAGATTTTTCGACTATGCTGAACAAAATGGCTATCTCAATATTTTGGTCAGGTGACTTTGGGAAAAAATTAGCGTGGGAGGGAGCCTAGTTGCCCTTCAGTTTTTTGTCACTTATAAATGGTACTAAAACTTTTAATTTCTGTTAAAATCAACCCTCTTGCGACATTTTAGGGCCACTGGGTCGATACGATCACCCCTGGAATAAAAACAATTAAAATAAATAAAAAAAAATTAACACGCATCCGTGATCTTTCTTCTGGCAAAAAATACAAAATTCCACATTTTTGCAGATAGGAGCTTGGTTATCTGATACACTGAATCTGATGGTGTGATTTTCATTAAGATTCAATGACTTATAGGGGGTGTTTCCCTCTTTTTTCGAAAATAAGGCAACTTTTCTCAGGCTTGTAACTTTTGATTTGTAACACTAAACTTGATGAAACTTGTATATTTAAAATCAGTATAAAAATCTGATTCTGTTGATGTATATATTGGTTACAAAATTTCGTTTTTTAGAGTTTCGGTTACTAATGAGCACTGTCGCTCCTTACTACAGTTCGTTACCACGAACTGTTTGAACAGTGTACTAAAACAGCATTTAAAACATCAAAAAACGGTAAAAAAGAAGTTCAAAAATGTGTAACACAAAGCAGTCCATGATTATTTCCATAATAAATAATTTACGTCCATACATTTACAATTAATATTTTATGCTTCAAATTTTTTGTATTTCCTTCTAAATATTCATCGATTTTCTTTTAAATATGTAGTTTTACTAACTAATCCTACGAACATCCGCTAGAGTCCCTTTTATATTAGCTTTTTGTAGGTATAAATAAAAAAACTAGTTTTTTTTAACTGAAAGTAAGGAGCGACATTAAAACTTAAAACGAAAAGAAATTACTCCGTATATGAAATGGGGTGTCCCCTCTGCAATCCCTCGCTCTTTACGCTAAAGCTTTTAATTGTTTTAAAAAGTAGAATTGTGGCAAAGAGTCAATCTTTAGCGTAAAGAGCGAGGGATTGCGGAGGGGACAACCCATTTCATATGCGGAGTAATTTCTGTTCGTTTTGAGTTTTAATGTCGCTACTTACTTTCAGTTAAAAAAACTAGTTTTTTTATTTAATTTCTGAATGTTTTTGAATTAATGCAAGTTTGATTTTGGCTCTCCGCACATAAATTATTAAAATGAAATTTTTATATTAATTCTTTTTGTGGCTAAATGGCTTTCTCTTAGTTTTGATCAGACGATTTTGAGAAATAAGGGGTGGGGAAGGAAGCCTAGTTGCCCTCCAATTTTTCGGTTACTTAAAAGGGCAACTAGAACTTTTAATTTTTAACGAACATTTTTATTAGTAAGAAATATACGTAACTTAAGGATTAACTTACCTAACAAACTTTTGTATGTTATATTTTTATTATGTATACGAGGGGGTTTCTACCCTCGTTAATACGTCGCTCTTTACACTAAATCGTAAGTTTTGTCCCAATTCTTTAAGAATGACCTCTGAATCAGAAAGGACGTAGAATAAATAGTTGAAATTACTAAAAATACTTTAGCATAAAGAGCGAGGTATTTATCTCCTCCTAAATACCTCGCTCTTTATGCTAAAGTATTTTTAGAACCCCTCATACGTGTAATAATCTCTGTTCGTTTTAAGTTTCAATGCTACTCCTTACTTGCAATTGAAAAAACGTTTTCATGTTTATTTTTTCATTGTTATTTTATAGTAATGCTAAAAAATCCTGCGCCCTTTTCATTGAATTTTTCTTCCCCCCATGACATATTCCTCCAAGGAAAGATCGTCCCACATACCCCCCTCCCCTCAACCCCCCCCCCCAAACCAAAAATCCCCCTGAAAACGTCTGTGCACTTTTCAATAACCATTACTATATGTAAACACTGGTCAAAGTTTGTAACTTGCAGCCCCTCTCCCAGGGATTTTGGTGGAATAAGTCATTCCCGAAGACACAGTTATTATGGTTTTCGACTATGCGGAATAAAATGGCTATCTCAAATTTTGATCCGTTGATTTTGGGAAAAAATGAGCGTGGGAGGGGGCCTAGGTACCCTCCAATTTTTTCGGTCACTTAGAAAGGGCACTAGAGCTTTTCTTTTGCGTTAGAAGAGTCCTTTTGCGACATTCTAGGACTGCTTGGTCGATACGATGACCCCTGGGGAAAAGAAAAAAAAAAACAACAAATACGCTGAATGCGATGGTGTGATTTTCGTTAAGATTCTATGACTTTTAAGGGGTGTTTCCCCCTATTTTCCAAAATAAGGGAAATTTTTCTCAGGCTCTTAACTTTTGATGACAAAGACTAAATTTGATGAAACTTATATATTTAGAATCAGCATGAAAATTCGATTCTTTTGGTGTATCTTTTAGCATCAGAATTCCGTTTTTTAGAGTTTCTTTTACAATTGAGCCGGGTTGCTCCTTACTACAGTTCGTTACCACGAACTGTTTGATATATTGCTTATCGGAAAGTTTTTAATAGTCTTGTGTCATAAAAAATATTTGTAATATTTTTTCAGCTGTATTTATATAACAAACGTTGTTTTCTTTGAGATGACATATTGCTGGAAAATTACAAGATTACGGGAGTCCAATTTGAGAGATCAATTCTGTTGTAAGAAAAGCCTAGCTATAAGTGGAAGAATTTCATGATCCTGTGACAGTAACTTACACAGCTATGGGCCCAACCCTAAATTTTTTCGTATTTTTGGGCATTTCTTAACCAAATTATTGAGTTCAATTTCGGCTCATATATGACAAGAAAAAATTACTTAATTGGATGAAGTTCAAAATTTCTCGTTTGTCTTTCAATGGCCCTCTTTCCGTGTACTTCTAAACATTCAAAAATAACTTATCCTCGTAGGGAAAACCTATGCACGAGTTCAATGTCGGCTCATATATGACAAGAAAAAATTACTTAATTGGATGAAGTTCAAAATTTCTCGTTTGTCTTTCAATGGCCCTCTTTCCGTGTACTTCTAAACATTCAAAAATAACTTATCCTCGTAGGGAAAACCTATGCACGTGGAGGGAGAGATACTTGGGTAGTACATTTAGGTAAAAAGAGGATTTGATACACTTTGACTATTTGCAGGAACACTATCTCGAAGTGATCCCTCAATGCTTGCATTCATGCTTGTTTAGGCCCACTTTTGTCACTTTTTTTACCCACAAGGTCCAAATAGTTTTTTTTTCATTTGTTTATAGGGGAAGGGTACTCCCGTACAGTCCAGAACACACTCGAGAAGTTGGCTTAATGTAAGATCTAAGGTAACCGGTTTCATTGCCACGAAGACAAATGACAGATGACACAATGCATTGGACTTGTATAATGTGGGCTATATATTTGCACGTAAGGGGGGTATTAGGTTAAGTTGCTTCACCCCTCCTCCTAATGTGCAAATATAAAGCCCAAATTATATTATTGTATAGACTAAGTATTATATTTTCACCATATTTTGGTATGTATTATTATGATCAACCTAACTTCCCCTCCCGAGTGTGTTCTGGCTTG